>NW_026735013.1:0-186932 GCF_949786415.1 Peromyscus eremicus | reverse complement strand
TTCTGGTAAGAAGAGTCACTACTGCGCTCCCCTTGTCATACACAGGGCAAATAGCACTGGCTTCTGTTCCCAGCATGTACAGTGTATTGGACTGAAGAGGATCTACTGTTCTTGTCAGTTTTCTAAGCAGAGTTGAACTAGATATGGACCGTGTGTGTAGGAAGCACAGTTCTTTTGTTCTGCGAATGCTCACTGTTTGGCCTTATAGGAAACACATTAGAGTAGAAGACTGCTCTTTTCTCAAAAGCAGAGTGTGTTTCTTGTAAGTCGAGCTAGCGTTTGTTTCCCAGTCCTAAATGGAGTTGAATCCCATGCAGTTTCTGGTGCTACCAGCAAGAGTTCTTTTCTGGTAAGAAGAGTCACTATTGTGCTCCCATTGTCATACACAAGGCAAATAGCACTGGCGTTTAATCCCAGCAAGTACAGTGTATTGGACTGAAGAGGATCTACCTTTCTTGTCAGTTTCCTAAGCAGAGTTGAATTAGATATGGCCCGTGTGTGTAGGAAGCACAGTTCTTTTGTTCTGAGCAAGCTCACTGTTCGGACCCCATAGGAAACACAGTAGAGTAGAAGAGTGCTCTTTTCTCAAAAGCAGAGTGTGTTTCTTGTAAGGCGAGCTAGCATTTGTTTCCCAATCCTAAATGGAGATGAATCACATGCAGTTTCTTGTCCTACGAGTAAGAGATGTTTTCTGGTAAGAAGAGTCACTATTGCGCTACCATTGTCATACACAGGGCAAATAGCACTGGCGTCTGTTCCCAGCATGTACAGTGTATTGGACTGAAGAGTATCTACTGTTCTTGTCAGTTTCCTAAGCAGAGTTGAACTAGATATGGCCCGTGTGTGCTAGGAAGCACAGTTCTTTTGTTCTGAGAATGCTCACTGTTCTGGCCTTATAGGAAAGACATTAGAGTAGAAGAGTGCTCCTTTGTCAAAAGCAGAGTGTGTTTCTTGTAAGTCAAGCTAGCGTTTGTTTCCCAGTTCTAAATGGAGTTGAAACACATGCAGTTTCTGGTCCTACGAGCAAGAGTTGTTTTCTGGAAAGAAGAGTCACTATTGCGCTCCCATTGTCATAAACGGGGCAAATAGCACTGGCATCTGTGTACAGATGTATTGGACTGAAGAGGATCTGCTGTTCTTGTCAGTTTCCTAAGCATAATTGAACTAGATATGGCCCGTGTGTGTAGGAAGCAGGGTTCTTTTGTTCTGAGCAAGCTCACTGTTCGGACCCCATAGGAAACACAGTAGAGTAGAGGAGTGCTCTTTTCTCAAAAGCAGAGTGTGTTTCTTGTAAGGTGAGCTAGTGTTTGTTTCCCAATCAGAAATGGAGTTGAATCCCATGCAGTTTCTGGTCCTACGAGCAAGAGGTGTTTTCTGATAAGAAGAGTCACTATTGCACTCCTATTGCCATACACAGTGCAAATAGCACGCGCGTCTGTTCCCAGCTAGTACAGTGTATTGGCCTGAAGAGGAGCTACCGTTCTTGTCAGTTTCCTAATTAGAGTTGAACTAGATATGGCCCGTGTGTGTAGGAAACACAGTTCTTTTGTTCTGAGGAAGCTCACTGTTCAGACCCCATAGGAAACACAGTAGAGTAGAAGAGTGCTCTTTTTTCAAAAGCTGAGTGTGTTTCTTGTAAGGCAAGCTAGCATTTGTTTCCCAGTCATAAATGGAGTTGAATCACATGCAGTTTTTGGTCCTACGAGCAAGAGTTGTTTTCTGGGAAGGAAAGTCACTATTGCACTCCCATTGCCATACACAGTGCAAATAGCACTCGCGTCTGTTCCCAGCATGTACAGTGTATTGGACTGAAGCGGAGCTACTGTTCTTGTCAGTTTCCTAAGTAGAGTTGAACTAGATATGGCCCCTGTGTGTAGGAAGCACATTTCTTTTGTTCTGAGCAAGCTCACTATTCCGACCCCATAGGAAACACAGTACAGTAGAAGAGTGCTCTTTTCTCAAAATCAGAGTGTCTTTCTTGTAAGGTGAGCTAGTGTTTGTTTCCCAGTCAAAAATGGAGTTGAATCCCATGCAGTTTCAGGTCCTATGAGCAAGAGTTGTTTTCTGATAAGAAGAGTCACTATTGTGCTCCTATTGCCATACACAGTGCAAATAGCACTCGCGTCTGTTCCCAGCTAGTACAGTGTATTGGACTGAAAAGGAGCTACCGTTCTTGTCAGTTTCCTAAGCAGAGTTGAACTAGATATGGCCCGTGTGTGTAGGAAGCACAGTTCTTTTTTTCTGAGCAAGCTCACTGTTCGGACCCCATAGGAAACACAGTAGAGTAGGAGAGTGCTCTTTTCTCAAAAGCCGAGTGTGTTTCTTGTAAGGCAAGCTAGAGTTTGTTTCCCATTCCTAAATGGAGTTGAGTCACATCCAGTTTTTGGTCCTACGAGCAAGAGTTGTTTTCTGGTAAGGAAAGTCACTATTGTGATCCCAATGCCATACACAGTGCAAATAGCACTCGCGTCTGTTCCCAGCAAGAACAGTGTGTTGGACTGAAGAGGAGCTACTGTTCTTGTCAGTTTCCTAAGCAGAGTTGAACTAGATATGCCCCGTGTGTGTAGGAAGCACAGTTCTTTTGTTCTGAGCATCCTCACTGTTGGGACCCCATAGGAAAGACAGTAGAGTAGAAGAGTGCTCTTTTCTCAAAAGCAGAGTGTGTTTCTTGTAAGGCGAGGTAGCGTTTGTTTCCCAGTCATAAATGGAGTTGAATCACATGCAGTTTCTTGTACTACGAGCAAGAGTTGTTTTTGGTAAGAAGATTCACTATTGCGCTCCCATTGTCATACACAGGGCAATTAGCACTGCCGTCTGTTCCCAGCATGTACAGTGTATTGGACTGAAGAGGATCTACTGTTCTTGTCAGTTTCCTAAGCAGAATTGATCTAGATATGGCCGTATTTGTAGGAAGCACAGTTCTTTTGTTCTGAGCAAACTCACTGTTCTGGCCCTATAGGAAACACAGTAGAGTAGAAGAGTGCTCTTTTCTCAAAAGCAGATTGTGTTTCTTGTAAGGTGAGCTAGCGTTTTTTTCCCAGTCCTAAATGGAGTTGAATCAAATGCAGTTTTTGTTCCTACGAGCAAGAGTTGTTTTCTGGTAAGGAAAGTCACTATTGTGCTCCCATTGCCATACACAGTGCAAATAGCACTCGTGTCTGTTCCCAGCAAGAACAGTGTGTTGGACTGAAGAGGAGCTACTGTTCTTGTCAGTTTCCTAAGCAGAGTTGAACTAGATATGCCCCGTGTGTGTAGGAAGCACAGTTCTTTTGTTCTGAGCATGCTCACTGTTGGGACCCCATAGGAAAGACAGTAGAGTAGAAGAGTGCTCTTTTCTCAAAAGCAGAGTGTGTTTCTTGTAAGGCGAGGTAGCGTTTGTTTCCCAGTCATAAATGGAGTTGAATCACATGCAGTTTCTTGTACTACGAGCAAGAGTTGTTTTTGGTAAGAAGATTCACTATTGCGCTCCCATTGTCATACACAGGGCAATTAGCACTGCCGTCTGTTCCCAGCATGTACAGTGTATTGGACTGAAGAGGATCTACTGTTCTTGTCAGTTTCCTAAGCAGAATTGATCTAGATATGGCCGTATTTGTAGGAAGCACAGTTCTTTTGTTCTGAGCAAACTCACTGTTCTGGCCCTATAGGAAACACAGTAGAGTAGAAGAGTGCTCTTTTCTCAAAAGCAGATTGTGTTTCTTGTAAGGTGAGCTAGCGTTTTTTTCCCAGTCCTAAATGGAGTTGAATCACATGCAGTTTTTGGTCCTACGAGCAAGAGTTGTTTTCTGGTAAGGAAAGTCACTATTGTGCTCCCATTGCCATACACAGTGCAAATAGCACTCGTGTCTGTTCCCAACAAGTACAGTGTATTGGACTGAAGCGGAGCTACTGTTCTTGTCAGTTTCCTAAGCAGAGTTGAACTAGATATGGCCCCTGTGTGTAGGAAGCACAATTCTTTTGTTCTGAGAATGCTAACTGTTCTGGCCCTATAGGAAACACATTAGAGTAGAAGAGTGCTCTTTTCTCAAAAGCAGATTGTGTTTCTTTTAAGGCGAGCTAGCGATTGTTTCCCAATCCTAAATGGAGATGAATCACATGCAGTTTCTGGTCCTACGAGCAAGAGTTGTTTTCTGGTAAGTAGAGTCACTATTGCGATTCCATTGTCATAAACGGGGCAAATAGCACTGGCATCTGTTCCCACCAAGTACAGTGTATTGGAATGAAGATGAGCTGCTGTTCTTGTCAGTTTCCTAAGCATAATTGAACTAGATATGGCCCGTGTGTGTAGGAAGCACAGTTCATTTGTTCTGAGCAAGCTCACTGTTCGGAACCATAGGAAACACAGTAGAGTAGAGGAGTGCTCCTTTCTCAAAAGCAGAGTGTTTTTCTTGTAAGGCAAGCTAGCATTTGTTTCCCAGTCCTAAATGGAGTTGAATCACATCCTGTTTTTGGTCCTACGAGCAAGATTTGTTTTCTGGTAATAAAGTCACTGTTGCGCTCCCATTGCCATACACAGTATAAATAGCACTCGCATCTGTTCCCAGCAAGTACAGTGTACTGGACTGAAGCGGAGCTACTGTTCTTGTCAGTTTCCTAAGCAGAGTTGAACTAGATATGGCCCGTGTGTGTAGGAAGCACAGTTCTTTTGTTCTGAGCAAGCTCATTGTTCGGACCCCTTATGAACCACAGTAGAATAGAAGACTGCTCTTTTCTCAAAAGCAGAGTGTGTTTCTTGTAAGGCGAGCTAGCGTTTGTTTCCCAGTCCTAAATGGATTTGAATCACATGCAGTTTTTGGTTCTACGAGCAAGAGTTGTTTTCTGGAAAGGAAAGTCACTATTGTGCTCCCATTTACATACACAGTGCAAATAGCACTCGCATCTGTTCCCAGCAAGTACAGTGTATTGGACTGAAGCGGAGCTACTGTTCTTGTCAGTTTCCTAAGCAGAGTTGAACTAGATATGGCCCCTGTGTGTAGGAAGCGCAGTTCTTTTGTTCTGAGCAAGCTCACTGTTCGGACCCCATAGGAAACACAGTAGAGTAGAAGAGTGCTGTTTTCTCAAAAGCAGTGTGTGTTTCTTGTAAGGCGAGCTAGCGTTTGTTTCCCAGTTCTAAATGGAGTTGAATCACATGCAGTTTCTGTTCCTATGAGCAAGAATTGTTTTCTGGGAAGAAGAGTCACTATTGTGCTCCCATTGCCATACACAATGCAAATAGCACTCGCATCTGTTCCCAGCAAGTACAGTGTATTGGACTGAAGAGGAGCTACTGTTCATGTCAGTTTCCTAAGCAGAGTTGAACTAATTATGGCCCCTGTGTGTAGGAAGCACAGTTCTTTTGTTCCGAGCAAGCTCACTGTTCGGACACCATAGGAAACACAGTAGAGTAGAAGAGTGCACTTTTCTCAAAAGCAGAGTGTGTTTCTTGTAAGGTGAGCTAGCGTTTGTTTCCCAATCCTAAATGGAGAAGAATCACATGCAGTTTCTTGTCCTACGAGCAAGAGTTGTTTTCTGGTAAGAAGAGTCACTATTGCGCTCCCATTGTGATACATAGGGCAAATAGCACTGGCGTCTGTTCCCAGCATGTACAGTGTATTGGACTGAGGAGGATCTACTGTTCTTGTCAGTTTCCTAAGCAGACTTGAACTAGATATGGCCCGTGTGTATAGGAAGCACAGTTCTATTGTTCTGAGAATGCTCACTGTTCTGGCCCTATGGGAAACACAGTAGAGTAGAAGAGTGCTCTTTTCTCAAAAGCAGAGTGTGTTTCTTGTAAGGCGAGCTAGCGTTTGTTTCCCAGTCCTAAATGGAGTTGAATCACATGCAGTTTCTGGACCTATGAGCATGAATTGTTTTCTGGTAAGAAGAGTCACTACTGCGCTCCCCTTGTCATACACAGGGCAAATAGCACTGGCTTCTGTTCCCAGCATGTACAGTGTATTGGACTGAAGAGGATCTACTGTTCTTGTCAGTTTTCTAAGCAGAGTTGAACTAGATATGGACCGTGTGTGTAGGAAGCACAGTTCTTTTGTTCTGCGAATGCTCACTGTTTGGCCTTATAGGAAACACATTAGAGTAGAAGACTGCTCTTTTCTCAAAAGCAGAGTGTGTTTCTTGTAAGTCGAGCTAGCGTTTGTTTCCCAGTCCTAAATGGAGTTGAATCCCATGCAGTTTCTGGTGCTACCAGCAAGAGTTCTTTTCTGGTAAGAAGAGTCACTATTGTGCTCCCATTGTCATACACAAGGCAAATAGCACTGGCGTTTAATCCCAGCAAGTACAGTGTATTGGACTGAAGAGGATCTACCTTTCTTGTCAGTTTCCTAAGCAGAGTTGAATTAGATATGGCCCGTGTGTGTAGGAAGCACAGTTCTTTTGTTCTGAGCAAGCTCACTGTTCGGACCCCATAGGAAACACAGTAGAGTAGAAGAGTGCTCTTTTCTCAAAAGCAGAGTGTGTTTCTTGTAAGGCGAGCTAGCATTTGTTTCCCAATCCTAAATGGAGATGAATCACATGCAGTTTCTTGTCCTACGAGTAAGAGATGTTTTCTGTTAAGAAGAGTCACTATTGCGCTACCATTGTCATACACAGGGCAAATAGCACTGGCGTCTGTTCCCAGCATGTACAGTGTATTGGACTGAAGAGTATCTACTGTTCTTGTCAGTTTCCTAAGCAGAGTTGAACTAGATATGGCCCGTGTGTGCTAGGAAGCACAGTTCTTTTGTTCTGAGAATGCTCACTGTTCTGGCCTTATAGGAAAGACATTAGAGTAGAAGAGTGCTCCTTTGTCAAAAGCAGAGTGTGTTTCTTGTAAGTCAAGCTAGCGTTTGTTTCCCAGTTCTAAATGGAGTTGAAACACATGCAGTTTCTGGTCCTACGAGCAAGAGTTGTTTTCTGGAAAGAAGAGTCACTATTGCGCTCCCATTGTCATAAACGGGGCAAATAGCACTGGCATCTGTGTACAGATGTATTGGACTGAAGAGGATCTGCTGTTCTTGTCAGTTTCCTAAGCATAATTGAACTAGATATGGCCCGTGTGTGTAGGAAGCAGGGTTCTTTTGTTCTGAGCAAGCTCACTGTTCGGACCCCATAGGAAACACAGTAGAGTAGAGGAGTGCTCTTTTCTCAAAAGCAGAGTGTGTTTCTTGTAAGGTGAGCTAGTGTTTGTTTCCCAATCAGAAATGGAGTTGAATCCCATGCAGTTTCTGGTCCTACGAGCAAGAGGTGTTTTCTGATAAGAAGAGTCACTATTGCACTCCTATTGCCATACACAGTGCAAATAGCACGCGCGTCTGTTCCCAGCTAGTACAGTGTATTGGCCTGAAGAGGAGCTACCGTTCTTGTCAGTTTCCTAATTAGAGTTGAACTAGATATGGCCCGTGTGTGTAGGAAACACAGTTCTTTTGTTCTGAGGAAGCTCACTGTTCAGACCCCATAGGAAACACAGTAGAGTAGAAGAGTGCTCTTTTTTCAAAAGCTGAGTGTGTTTCTTGTAAGGCAAGCTAGCATTTGTTTCCCAGTCATAAATGGAGTTGAATCACATGCAGTTTTTGGTCCTACGAGCAAGAGTTGTTTTCTGGGAAGGAAAGTCACTATTGCACTCCCATTGCCATACACAGTGCAAATAGCACTCGCGTCTGTTCCCAGCATGTACAGTGTATTGGACTGAAGCGGAGCTACTGTTCTTGTCAGTTTCCTAAGTAGAGTTGAACTAGATATGGCCCCTGTGTGTAGGAAGCACATTTCTTTTGTTCTGAGCAAGCTCACTATTCCGACCCCATAGGAAACACAGTACAGTAGAAGAGTGCTCTTTTCTCAAAATCAGAGTGTCTTTCTTGTAAGGTGAGCTAGTGTTTGTTTCCCAGTCAAAAATGGAGTTGAATCCCATGCAGTTTCAGGTCCTATGAGCAAGAGTTGTTTTCTGATAAGAAGAGTCACTATTGTGCTCCTATTGCCATACACAGTGCAAATAGCACTCGCGTCTGTTCCCAGCTAGTACAGTGTATTGGACTGAAAAGGAGCTACCGTTCTTGTCAGTTTCCTAAGCAGAGTTGAACTAGATATGGCCCGTGTGTGTAGGAAGCACAGTTCTTTTTTTCTGAGCAAGCTCACTGTTCGGACCCCATAGGAAACACAGTAGAGTAGGAGAGTGCTCTTTTCTCAAAAGCCGAGTGTGTTTCTTGTAAGGCAAGCTAGAGTTTGTTTCCCATTCCTAAATGGAGTTGAGTCACATCCAGTTTTTGGTCCTACGAGCAAGAGTTGTTTTCTGGTAAGGAAAGTCACTATTGTGATCCCAATGCCATACACAGTGCAAATAGCACTCGCGTCTGTTCCCAGCAAGAACAGTGTGTTGGACTGAAGAGGAGCTACTGTTCTTGTCAGTTTCCTAAGCAGAGTTGAACTAGATATGCCCCGTGTGTGTAGGAAGCACAGTTCTTTTGTTCTGAGCATCCTCACTGTTGGGACCCCATAGGAAAGACAGTAGAGTAGAAGAGTGCTCTTTTCTCAAAAGCAGAGTGTGTTTCTTGTAAGGCGAGGTAGCGTTTGTTTCCCAGTCATAAATGGAGTTGAATCACATGCAGTTTCTTGTACTACGAGCAAGAGTTGTTTTTGGTAAGAAGATTCACTATTGCGCTCCCATTGTCATACACAGGGCAATTAGCACTGCCGTCTGTTCCCAGCATGTACAGTGTATTGGACTGAAGAGGATCTACTGTTCTTGTCAGTTTCCTAAGCAGAATTGATCTAGATATGGCCGTATTTGTAGGAAGCACAGTTCTTTTGTTCTGAGCAAACTCACTGTTCTGGCCCCATAGGAAACACAGTAGAGTGGAAGAGTGCTCTTTTCTCAAAAGAAGATTGTGTTTCTTGTAAGGTGAGCTAGCGTTTTTTTCCCAGTCCTAAATGGAGTTGAATCAAATGCAGTTTTTGTTCCTACTGGCAAGAGTTGTTTTCTGGTAAGGAAAGTCACTATTGTGCTCCCATTGCCATACACAGTGCAAATAGCACTCGTGTCTGTTCCCAGCAAGAACAGTGTGTTGGACTGAAGAGGAGCTACTGTTCTTGTCAGTTTCCTAAGCAGAGTTGAACTAGATATGCCCCGTGTGTGTAGGAAGCACAGTTCTTTTGTTCTGAGCATGCTCACTGTTGGGACCCCATAGGAAAGACAGTAGAGTAGAAGAGTGCTCTTTTCTCAAAAGCAGAGTGTGTTTCTTGTAAGGCGAGGTAGCGTTTGTTTCCCAGTCATAAATGGAGTTGAATCACATGCAGTTTCTTGTACTACGAGCAAGAGTTGTTTTTGGTAAGAAGATTCACTATTGCGCTCCCATTGTCATACACAGGGCAATTAGCACTGCCGTCTGTTCCCAGCATGTACAGTGTATTGGACTGAAGAGGATCTACTGTTCTTGTCAGTTTCCTAAGCAGAATTGATCTAGATATGGCCGTATTTGTAGGAAGCACAGTTCTTTTGTTCTGAGCAAACTCACTGTTCTGGCCCTATAGGAAACACAGTAGAGTAGAAGAGTGCTCTTTTCTCAAAAGCAGATTGTGTTTCTTGTAAGGTGAGCTAGCGTTTTTTTCCCAGTCCTAAATGGAGTTGAATCACATGCAGTTTTTGGTCCTACGAGCAAGAGTTGTTTTCTGGTAAGGAAAGTCACTATTGTGCTCCCATTGCCATACACAGTGCAAATAGCACTCGTGTCTGTTCCCAACAAGTACAGTGTATTGGACTGAAGCGGAGCTACTGTTCTTGTCAGTTTCCTAAGCAGAGTTGAACTAGATATGGCCCCTGTGTGTAGGAAGCACAATTCTTTTGTTCTGAGAATGCTAACTGTTCTGGCCCTATAGGAAACACATTAGAGTAGAAGAGTGCTCTTTTCTCAAAAGCAGATTGTGTTTCTTTTAAGGCGAGCTAGCGATTGTTTCCCAATCCTAAATGGAGAGGAATCACATGCAGTTTCTGGTCCTACGAGCAAGAGTTGTTTTCTGGTAAGTAGAGTCACTATTGCGATTCCATTGTCATAAACGGGGCAAATAGCACTGGCATCTGTTCCCACCAAGTACAGTGTATTGGAATGAAGATGAGCTGCTGTTCTTGTCAGTTTCCTAAGCATAATTGAACTAGATATGGCCCGTGTGTGTAGGAAGCACAGTTCATTTGTTCTGAGCAAGCTCACTGTTCGGAACCATAGGAAACACAGTAGAGTAGAGGAGTGCTCCTTTCTCAAAAGCAGAGTGTTTTTCTTGTAAGGCAAGCTAGCATTTGTTTCCCAGTCCTAAATGGAGTTGAATCACATCCTGTTTTTGGTCCTACGAGCAAGATTTGTTTTCTGGTAATAAAGTCACTGTTGCGCTCCCATTGCCATACACAGTATAAATAGCACTCGCATCTGTTCCCAGCAAGTACAGTGTACTGGACTGAAGCGGAGCTACTGTTCTTGTCAGTTTCCTAAGCAGAGTTGAACTAGATATGGCCCGTGTGTGTAGGAAGCACAGTTCTTTTGTTCTGAGCAAGCTCATTGTTCGGACCCCTTATGAACCACAGTAGAATAGAAGACTGCTCTTTTCTCAAAAGCAGAGTGTGTTTCTTGTAAGGCGAGCTAGCGTTTGTTTCCCAGTCCTAAATGGATTTGAATCACATGCAGTTTTTGGTTCTACGAGCAAGAGTTGTTTTCTGGAAAGGAAAGTCACTATTGTGCTCCCATTTACATACACAGTGCAAATAGCACTCGCATCTGTTCCCAGCAAGTACAGTGTATTGGACTGAAGCGGAGCTACTGTTCTTGTCAGTTTCCTAAGCAGAGTTGAACTAATTAAGGCCCCTGTGTGTAGGAAGCACAGTTCTTTTGTTCCGAGCAAGCTCACTGTTCGGACACCATAGGAAACACAGTAGAGTAGAAGAGTGCACTTTTCTCAAAAGCAGAGTGTGTTTCTTGTAAGGTGAGCTAGCGTTTGTTTCCCAATCCTAAATGGAGAAGAATCACATGCAGTTTCTTGTCCTACGAGCAAGAGTTGTTTTCTGGTAAGAAGAGTCACTATTGCGCTCCCATTGTGATACATAGGGCAAATAGCACTGGCGTCTGTTCCCAGCATGTACAGTGTATTGGACTGAGGAGGATCTACTGTTCTTGTCAGTTTCCTAAGCAGACTTGAACTAGATATGGCCCGTGTGTATAGGAAGCACAGTTCTATTGTTCTGAGAATGCTCACTGTTCTGGCCCTATGGGAAACACAGTAGAGTAGAAGAGTGCTCTTTTCTCAAAAGCAGAGTGTGTTTCTTGTAAGGCGAGCTAGCGTTTGTTTCCCAGTCCTAAATGGAGTTGAATCACATGCAGTTTCTGGACCTATGAGCATGAATTGTTTTCTGGTAAGAAGAGTCACTACTGCGCTCCCCTTGTCATACACAGGGCAAATAGCACTGGCTTCTGTTCCCAGCATGTACAGTGTATTGGACTGAAGAGGATCTACTGTTCTTGTCAGTTTTCTAAGCAGAGTTGAACTAGATATGGACCGTGTGTGTAGGAAGCACAGTTCTTTTGTTCTGCGAATGCTCACTGTTTGGCCTTATAGGAAACACATTAGAGTAGAAGACTGCTCTTTTCTCAAAAGCAGAGTGTGTTTCTTGTAAGTCGAGCTAGCGTTTGTTTCCCAGTCCTAAATGGAGTTGAATCCCATGCAGTTTCTGGTGCTACCAGCAAGAGTTCTTTTCTGGTAAGAAGAGTCACTATTGTGCTCCCATTGTCATACACAAGGCAAATAGCACTGGCGTTTAATCCCAGCAAGTACAGTGTATTGGACTGAAGAGGATCTACCTTTCTTGTCAGTTTCCTAAGCAGAGTTGAATTAGATATGGCCCGTGTGTGTAGGAAGCACAGTTCTTTTGTTCTGAGCAAGCTCACTGTTCGGACCCCATAGGAAACACAGTAGAGTAGAAGAGTGCTCTTTTCTCAAAAGCAGAGTGTGTTTCTTGTAAGGCGAGCTAGCATTTGTTTCCCAATCCTAAATGGAGATGAATCACATGCAGTTTCTTGTCCTACGAGTAAGAGATGTTTTCTGGTAAGAAGAGTCACTATTGCGCTACCATTGTCATACACAGGGCAAATAGCACTGGCGTCTGTTCCCAGCATGTACAGTGTATTGGACTGAAGAGTATCTACTGTTCTTGTCAGTTTCCTAAGCAGAGTTGAACTAGATATGGCCCGTGTGTGCTAGGAAGCACAGTTCTTTTGTTCTGAGAATGCTCACTGTTCTGGCCTTATAGGAAAGACATTAGAGTAGAAGAGTGCTCCTTTGTCAAAAGCAGAGTGTGTTTCTTGTAAGTCAAGCTAGCGTTTGTTTCCCAGTTCTAAATGGAGTTGAAACACATGCAGTTTCTGGTCCTACGAGCAAGAGTTGTTTTCTGGAAAGAAGAGTCACTATTGCGCTCCCATTGTCATAAACGGGGCAAATAGCACTGGCATCTGTGTACAGATGTATTGGACTGAAGAGGATCTGCTGTTCTTGTCAGTTTCCTAAGCATAATTGAACTAGATATGGCCCGTGTGTGTAGGAAGCAGGGTTCTTTTGTTCTGAGCAAGCTCACTGTTCGGACCCCATAGGAAACACAGTAGAGTAGAGGAGTGCTCTTTTCTCAAAAGCAGAGTGTGTTTCTTGTAAGGTGAGCTAGTGTTTGTTTCCCAATCAGAAATGGAGTTGAATCCCATGCAGTTTCTGGTCCTACGAGCAAGAGGTGTTTTCTGATAAGAAGAGTCACTATTGCACTCCTATTGCCATACACAGTGCAAATAGCACGCGCGTCTGTTCCCAGCTAGTACAGTGTATTGGCCTGAAGAGGAGCTACCGTTCTTGTCAGTTTCCTAATTAGAGTTGAACTAGATATGGCCCGTGTGTGTAGGAAACACAGTTCTTTTGTTCTGAGGAAGCTCACTGTTCAGACCCCATAGGAAACACAGTAGAGTAGAAGAGTGCTCTTTTTTCAAAAGCTGAGTGTGTTTCTTGTAAGGCAAGCTAGCATTTGTTTCCCAGTCATAAATGGAGTTGAATCACATGCAGTTTTTGGTCCTACGAGCAAGAGTTGTTTTCTGGGAAGGAAAGTCACTATTGCACTCCCATTGCCATACACAGTGCAAATAGCACTCGCGTCTGTTCCCAGCATGTACAGTGTATTGGACTGAAGCGGAGCTACTGTTCTTGTCAGTTTCCTAAGTAGAGTTGAACTAGATATGGCCCCTGTGTGTAGGAAGCACATTTCTTTTGTTCTGAGCAAGCTCACTATTCCGACCCCATAGGAAACACAGTACAGTAGAAGAGTGCTCTTTTCTCAAAATCAGAGTGTCTTTCTTGTAAGGTGAGCTAGTGTTTGTTTCCCAGTCAAAAATGGAGTTGAATCCCATGCAGTTTCAGGTCCTATGAGCAAGAGTTGTTTTCTGATAAGAAGAGTCACTATTGTGCTCCTATTGCCATACACAGTGCAAATAGCACTCGCGTCTGTTCCCAGCTAGTACAGTGTATTGGACTGAAAAGGAGCTACCGTTCTTGTCAGTTTCCTAAGCAGAGTTGAACTAGATATGGCCCGTGTGTGTAGGAAGCACAGTTCTTTTTTTCTGAGCAAGCTCACTGTTCGGACCCCATAGGAAACACAGTAGAGTAGGAGAGTGCTCTTTTCTCAAAAGCCGAGTGTGTTTCTTGTAAGGCAAGCTAGAGTTTGTTTCCCATTCCTAAATGGAGTTGAGTCACATCCAGTTTTTGGTCCTACGAGCAAGAGTTGTTTTCTGGTAAGGAAAGTCACTATTGTGATCCCAATGCCATACACAGTGCAAATAGCACTCGCGTCTGTTCCCAGCAAGAACAGTGTGTTGGACTGAAGAGGAGCTACTGTTCTTGTCAGTTTCCTAAGCAGAGTTGAACTAGATATGCCCCGTGTGTGTAGGAAGCACAGTTCTTTTGTTCTGAGCATCCTCACTGTTGGGACCCCATAGGAAAGACAGTAGAGTAGAAGAGTGCTCTTTTCTCAAAAGCAGAGTGTGTTTCTTGTAAGGCGAGGTAGCGTTTGTTTCCCAGTCATAAATGGAGTTGAATCACATGCAGTTTCTTGTACTACGAGCAAGAGTTGTTTTTGGTAAGAAGATTCACTATTGCGCTCCCATTGTCATACACAGGGCAATTAGCACTGCCGTCTGTTCCCAGCATGTACAGTGTATTGGACTGAAGAGGATCTACTGTTCTTGTCAGTTTCCTAAGCAGAATTGATCTAGATATGGCCGTATTTGTAGGAAGCACAGTTCTTTTGTTCTGAGCAAACTCACTGTTCTGGCCCTATAGGAAACACAGTAGAGTAGAAGAGTGCTCTTTTCTCAAAAGCAGATTGTGTTTCTTGTAAGGTGAGCTAGCGTTTTTTTCCCAGTCCTAAATGGAGTTGAATCAAATGCAGTTTTTGTTCCTACGAGCAAGAGTTGTTTTCTGGTAAGGAAAGTCACTATTGTGCTCCCATTGCCATACACAGTGCAAATAGCACTCGTGTCTGTTCCCAGCAAGAACAGTGTGTTGGACTGAAGAGGAGCTACTGTTCTTGTCAGTTTCCTAAGCAGAGTTGAACTAGATATGCCCCGTGTGTGTAGGAAGCACAGTTCTTTTGTTCTGAGCATGCTCACTGTTGGGACCCCATAGGAAAGACAGTAGAGTAGAAGAGTGCTCTTTTCTCAAAAGCAGAGTGTGTTTCTTGTAAGGCGAGGTAGCGTTTGTTTCCCAGTCATAAATGGAGTTGAATCACATGCAGTTTCTTGTACTACGAGCAAGAGTTGTTTTTGGTAAGAAGATTCACTATTGCGCTCCCATTGTCATACACAGGGCAATTAGCACTGCCGTCTGTTCCCAGCATGTACAGTGTATTGGACTGAAGAGGATCTACTGTTCTTGTCAGTTTCCTAAGCAGAATTGATCTAGATATGGCCGTATTTGTAGGAAGCACAGTTCTTTTGTTCTGAGCAAACTCACTGTTCTGGCCCTATAGGAAACACAGTAGAGTAGAAGAGTGCTCTTTTCTCAAAAGCAGATTGTGTTTCTTGTAAGGTGAGCTAGCGTTTTTTTCCCAGTCCTAAATGGAGTTGAATCACATGCAGTTTTTGGTCCTACGAGCAAGAGTTGTTTTCTGGTAAGGAAAGTCACTATTGTGCTCCCATTGCCATACACAGTGCAAATAGCACTCGTGTCTGTTCCCAACAAGTACAGTGTATTGGACTGAAGCGGAGCTACTGTTCTTGTCAGTTTCCTAAGCAGAGTTGAACTAGATATGGCCCCTGTGTGTAGGAAGCACAATTCTTTTGTTCTGAGAATGCTAACTGTTCTGGCCCTATAGGAAACACATTAGAGTAGAAGAGTGCTCTTTTCTCAAAAGCAGATTGTGTTTCTTTTAAGGCGAGCTAGCGATTGTTTCCCAATCCTAAATGGAGATGAATCACATGCAGTTTCTGGTCCTACGAGCAAGAGTTGTTTTCTGGTAAGTAGAGTCACTATTGCGATTCCATTGTCATAAACGGGGCAAATAGCACTGGCATCTGTTCCCACCAAGTACAGTGTATTGGAATGAAGATGAGCTGCTGTTCTTGTCAGTTTCCTAAGCATAATTGAACTAGATATGGCCCGTGTGTGTAGGAAGCACAGTTCATTTGTTCTGAGCAAGCTCACTGTTCGGAACCATAGGAAACACAGTAGAGTAGAGGAGTGCTCCTTTCTCAAAAGCAGAGTGTTTTTCTTGTAAGGCAAGCTAGCATTTGTTTCCCAGTCCTAAATGGAGTTGAATCACATCCTGTTTTTGGTCCTACGAGCAAGATTTGTTTTCTGGTAATAAAGTCACTGTTGCGCTCCCATTGCCATACACAGTATAAATAGCACTCGCATCTGTTCCCAGCAAGTACAGTGTACTGGACTGAAGCGGAGCTACTGTTCTTGTCAGTTTCCTAAGCAGAGTTGAACTAGATATGGCCCGTGTGTGTAGGAAGCACAGTTCTTTTGTTCTGAGCAAGCTCATTGTTCGGACCCCTTATGAACCACAGTAGAATAGAAGACTGCTCTTTTCTCAAAAGCAGAGTGTGTTTCTTGTAAGGCGAGCTAGCGTTTGTTTCCCAGTCCTAAATGGATTTGAATCACATGCAGTTTTTGGTTCTACGAGCAAGAGTTGTTTTCTGGAAAGGAAAGTCACTATTGTGCTCCCATTTACATACACAGTGCAAATAGCACTCGCATCTGTTCCCAGCAAGTACAGTGTATTGGACTGAAGCGGAGCTACTGTTCTTGTCAGTTTCCTAAGCAGAGTTGAACTAGATATGGCCCCTGTGTGTAGGAAGCGCAGTTCTTTTGTTCTGAGCAAGCTCACTGTTCGGACCCCATAGGAAACACAGTAGAGTAGAAGAGTGCTGTTTTCTCAAAAGCAGTGTGTGTTTCTTGTAAGGCGAGCTAGCGTTTGTTTCCCAGTTCTAAATGGAGTTGAATCACATGCAGTTTCTGTTCCTATGAGCAAGAATTGTTTTCTGGGAAGAAGAGTCACTATTGTGCTCCCATTGCCATACACAATGCAAATAGCACTCGCATCTGTTCCCAGCAAGTACAGTGTATTGGACTGAAGAGGAGCTACTGTTCATGTCAGTTTCCTAAGCAGAGTTGAACTAATTATGGCCCCTGTGTGTAGGAAGCACAGTTCTTTTGTTCCGAGCAAGCTCACTGTTCGGACACCATAGGAAACACAGTAGAGTAGAAGAGTGCACTTTTCTCAAAAGCAGAGTGTGTTTCTTGTAAGGTGAGCTAGCGTTTGTTTCCCAATCCTAAATGGAGAAGAATCACATGCAGTTTCTTGTCCTACGAGCAAGAGTTGTTTTCTGGTAAGAAGAGTCACTATTGCGCTCCCATTGTGATACATAGGGCAAATAGCACTGGCGTCTGTTCCCAGCATGTACAGTGTATTGGACTGAGGAGGATCTACTGTTCTTGTCAGTTTCCTAAGCAGACTTGAACTAGATATGGCCCGTGTGTATAGGAAGCACAGTTCTATTGTTCTGAGAATGCTCACTGTTCTGGCCCTATGGGAAACACAGTAGAGTAGAAGAGTGCTCTTTTCTCAAAAGCAGAGTGTGTTTCTTGTAAGGCGAGCTAGCGTTTGTTTCCCAGTCCTAAATGGAGTTGAATCACATGCAGTTTCTGGACCTATGAGCATGAATTGTTTTCTGGTAAGAAGAGTCACTACTGCGCTCCCCTTGTCATACACAGGGCAAATAGCACTGGCTTCTGTTCCCAGCATGTACAGTGTATTGGACTGAAGAGGATCTACTGTTCTTGTCAGTTTTCTAAGCAGAGTTGAACTAGATATGGACCGTGTGTGTAGGAAGCACAGTTCTTTTGTTCTGCGAATGCTCACTGTTTGGCCTTATAGGAAACACATTAGAGTAGAAGACTGCTCTTTTCTCAAAAGCAGAGTGTGTTTCTTGTAAGTCGAGCTAGCGTTTGTTTCCCAGTCCTAAATGGAGTTGAATCCCATGCAGTTTCTGGTGCTACCAGCAAGAGTTCTTTTCTGGTAAGAAGAGTCACTATTGTGCTCCCATTGTCATACACAAGGCAAATAGCACTGGCGTTTAATCCCAGCAAGTACAGTGTATTGGACTGAAGAGGATCTACCTTTCTTGTCAGTTTCCTAAGCAGAGTTGAATTAGATATGGCCCGTGTGTGTAGGAAGCACAGTTCTTTTGTTCTGAGCAAGCTCACTGTTCGGACCCCATAGGAAACACAGTAGAGTAGAAGAGTGCTCTTTTCTCAAAAGCAGAGTGTGTTTCTTGTAAGGCGAGCTAGCATTTGTTTCCCAATCCTAAATGGAGATGAATCACATGCAGTTTCTTGTCCTACGAGTAAGAGATGTTTTCTGTTAAGAAGAGTCACTATTGCGCTACCATTGTCATACACAGGGCAAATAGCACTGGCGTCTGTTCCCAGCATGTACAGTGTATTGGACTGAAGAGTATCTACTGTTCTTGTCAGTTTCCTAAGCAGAGTTGAACTAGATATGGCCCGTGTGTGCTAGGAAGCACAGTTCTTTTGTTCTGAGAATGCTCACTGTTCTGGCCTTATAGGAAAGACATTAGAGTAGAAGAGTGCTCCTTTGTCAAAAGCAGAGTGTGTTTCTTGTAAGTCAAGCTAGCGTTTGTTTCCCAGTTCTAAATGGAGTTGAAACACATGCAGTTTCTGGTCCTACGAGCAAGAGTTGTTTTCTGGAAAGAAGAGTCACTATTGCGCTCCCATTGTCATAAACGGGGCAAATAGCACTGGCATCTGTGTACAGATGTATTGGACTGAAGAGGATCTGCTGTTCTTGTCAGTTTCCTAAGCATAATTGAACTAGATATGGCCCGTGTGTGTAGGAAGCAGGGTTCTTTTGTTCTGAGCAAGCTCACTGTTCGGACCCCATAGGAAACACAGTAGAGTAGAGGAGTGCTCTTTTCTCAAAAGCAGAGTGTGTTTCTTGTAAGGTGAGCTAGTGTTTGTTTCCCAATCAGAAATGGAGTTGAATCCCATGCAGTTTCTGGTCCTACGAGCAAGAGGTGTTTTCTGATAAGAAGAGTCACTATTGCACTCCTATTGCCATACACAGTGCAAATAGCACGCGCGTCTGTTCCCAGCTAGTACAGTGTATTGGCCTGAAGAGGAGCTACCGTTCTTGTCAGTTTCCTAATTAGAGTTGAACTAGATATGGCCCGTGTGTGTAGGAAACACAGTTCTTTTGTTCTGAGGAAGCTCACTGTTCAGACCCCATAGGAAACACAGTAGAGTAGAAGAGTGCTCTTTTTTCAAAAGCTGAGTGTGTTTCTTGTAAGGCAAGCTAGCATTTGTTTCCCAGTCATAAATGGAGTTGAATCACATGCAGTTTTTGGTCCTACGAGCAAGAGTTGTTTTCTGGGAAGGAAAGTCACTATTGCACTCCCATTGCCATACACAGTGCAAATAGCACTCGCGTCTGTTCCCAGCATGTACAGTGTATTGGACTGAAGCGGAGCTACTGTTCTTGTCAGTTTCCTAAGTAGAGTTGAACTAGATATGGCCCCTGTGTGTAGGAAGCACATTTCTTTTGTTCTGAGCAAGCTCACTATTCCGACCCCATAGGAAACACAGTACAGTAGAAGAGTGCTCTTTTCTCAAAATCAGAGTGTCTTTCTTGTAAGGTGAGCTAGTGTTTGTTTCCCAGTCAAAAATGGAGTTGAATCCCATGCAGTTTCAGGTCCTATGAGCAAGAGTTGTTTTCTGATAAGAAGAGTCACTATTGTGCTCCTATTGCCATACACAGTGCAAATAGCACTCGCGTCTGTTCCCAGCTAGTACAGTGTATTGGACTGAAAAGGAGCTACCGTTCTTGTCAGTTTCCTAAGCAGAGTTGAACTAGATATGGCCCGTGTGTGTAGGAAGCACAGTTCTTTTTTTCTGAGCAAGCTCACTGTTCGGACCCCATAGGAAACACAGTAGAGTAGGAGAGTGCTCTTTTCTCAAAAGCCGAGTGTGTTTCTTGTAAGGCAAGCTAGAGTTTGTTTCCCATTCCTAAATGGAGTTGAGTCACATCCAGTTTTTGGTCCTACGAGCAAGAGTTGTTTTCTGGTAAGGAAAGTCACTATTGTGATCCCAATGCCATACACAGTACAAATAGCACTCGCGTCTGTTCCCAGCAAGAACAGTGTGTTGGACTGAAGAGGAGCTACTGTTCTTGTCAGTTTCCTAAGCAGAGTTGAACTAGATATGCCCCGTGTGTGTAGGAAGCACAGTTCTTTTGTTCTGAGCATCCTCACTGTTGGGACCCCATAGGAAAGACAGTAGAGTAGAAGAGTGCTCTTTTCTCAAAAGCAGAGTGTGTTTCTTGTAAGGCGAGGTAGCGTTTGTTTCCCAGTCATAAATGGAGTTGAATCACATGCAGTTTCTTGTACTACGAGCAAGAGTTGTTTTTGGTAAGAAGATTCACTATTGCGCTCCCATTGTCATACACAGGGCAATTAGCACTGCCGTCTGTTCCCAGCATGTACAGTGTATTGGACTGAAGAGGATCTACTGTTCTTGTCAGTTTCCTAAGCAGAATTGATCTAGATATGGCCGTATTTGTAGGAAGCACAGTTCTTTTGTTCTGAGCAAACTCACTGTTCTGGCCCCATAGGAAACACAGTAGAGTGGAAGAGTGCTCTTTTCTCAAAAGAAGATTGTGTTTCTTGTAAGGTGAGCTAGCGTTTTTTTCCCAGTCCTAAATGGAGTTGAATCAAATGCAGTTTTTGTTCCTACTGGCAAGAGTTGTTTTCTGGTAAGGAAAGTCACTATTGTGCTCCCATTGCCATACACAGTGCAAATAGCACTCGTGTCTGTTCCCAGCAAGAACAGTGTGTTGGACTGAAGAGGAGCTACTGTTCTTGTCAGTTTCCTAAGCAGAGTTGAACTAGATATGCCCCGTGTGTGTAGGAAGCACAGTTCTTTTGTTCTGAGCATGCTCACTGTTGGGACCCCATAGGAAAGACAGTAGAGTAGAAGAGTGCTCTTTTCTCAAAAGCAGAGTGTGTTTCTTGTAAGGCGAGGTAGCGTTTGTTTCCCAGTCATAAATGGAGTTGAATCACATGCAGTTTCTTGTACTACGAGCAAGAGTTGTTTTTGGTAAGAAGATTCACTATTGCGCTCCCATTGTCATACACAGGGCAATTAGCACTGCCGTCTGTTCCCAGCATGTACAGTGTATTGGACTGAAGAGGATCTACTGTTCTTGTCAGTTTCCTAAGCAGAATTGATCTAGATATGGCCGTATTTGTAGGAAGCACAGTTCTTTTGTTCTGAGCAAACTCACTGTTCTGGCCCTATAGGAAACACAGTAGAGTAGAAGAGTGCTCTTTTCTCAAAAGCAGATTGTGTTTCTTGTAAGGTGAGCTAGCGTTTTTTTCCCAGTCCTAAATGGAGTTGAATCACATGCAGTTTTTGGTCCTACGAGCAAGAGTTGTTTTCTGGTAAGGAAAGTCACTATTGTGCTCCCATTGCCATACACAGTGCAAATAGCACTCGTGTCTGTTCCCAACAAGTACAGTGTATTGGACTGAAGCGGAGCTACTGTTCTTGTCAGTTTCCTAAGCAGAGTTGAACTAGATATGGCCCCTGTGTGTAGGAAGCACAATTCTTTTGTTCTGAGAATGCTAACTGTTCTGGCCCTATAGGAAACACATTAGAGTAGAAGAGTGCTCTTTTCTCAAAAGCAGATTGTGTTTCTTTTAAGGCGAGCTAGCGATTGTTTCCCAATCCTAAATGGAGAGGAATCACATGCAGTTTCTGGTCCTACGAGCAAGAGTTGTTTTCTGGTAAGTAGAGTCACTATTGCGATTCCATTGTCATAAACGGGGCAAATAGCACTGGCATCTGTTCCCACCAAGTACAGTGTATTGGAATGAAGATGAGCTGCTGTTCTTGTCAGTTTCCTAAGCATAATTGAACTAGATATGGCCCGTGTGTGTAGGAAGCACAGTTCATTTGTTCTGAGCAAGCTCACTGTTCGGAACCATAGGAAACACAGTAGAGTAGAGGAGTGCTCCTTTCTCAAAAGCAGAGTGTTTTTCTTGTAAGGCAAGCTAGCATTTGTTTCCCAGTCCTAAATGGAGTTGAATCACATCCTGTTTTTGGTCCTACGAGCAAGATTTGTTTTCTGGTAATAAAGTCACTGTTGCGCTCCCATTGCCATACACAGTATAAATAGCACTCGCATCTGTTCCCAGCAAGTACAGTGTACTGGACTGAAGCGGAGCTACTGTTCTTGTCAGTTTCCTAAGCAGAGTTGAACTAGACATGGCCCGTGTGTGTAGGAAGCACAGTTCTTTTGTTCTGAGCAAGCTCATTGTTCGGACCCCTTATGAACCACAGTAGAATAGAAGACTGCTCTTTTCTCAAAAGCAGAGTGTGTTTCTTGTAAGGCGAGCTAGCGTTTGTTTCCCAGTCCTAAATGGATTTGAATCACATGCAGTTTTTGGTTCTACGAGCAAGAGTTGTTTTCTGGAAAGGAAAGTCACTATTGTGCTCCCATTTACATACACAGTGCAAATAGCACTCGCATCTGTTCCCAGCAAGTACAGTGTATTGGACTGAAGCGGAGCTACTGTTCTTGTCAGTTTCCTAAGCAGAGTTGAACTAGATATGGCCCCTGTGTGTAGGAAGCACAGTTCTTTTGTTCTGAGCAAGCTCACTGTTCGGACCCCATAGGAAACACAGTAGAGTAGAAGAGTGCTGTTTTCTCAAAAGCAGTGTGTGTTTCTTGTAAGGCGAGCTAGCGTTTGTTTCCCAGTTCTAAATGGAGTTGAATCACATGCAGTTTCTGTTCCTATGAGCAAGAATTGTTTTCTGGTAAGAAGAGTCACTATTGCGCTCCCATTGTGATACATAGGGCAAATAGCACTGGCGTCTGTTCCCAGCATGTACAGTGTATTGGACTGAGGAGGATCTACTGTTCTTGTCAGTTTCCTAAGCAGACTTGAACTAGATATGGCCCGTGTGTATAGGAAGCACAGTTCTATTGTTCTGAGAATGCTCACTGTTCTGGCCCTATGGGAAACACAGTAGAGTAGAAGAGTGCTCTTTTCTCAAAAGCAGAGTGTGTTTCTTGTAAGGCGAGCTAGCGTTGTTTCCCAGTCCTAAATGGAGTTGAATCCCATGCAGTTTCTGGTGCTACCAGCAAGAGTTCTTTTCTGGTAAGAAGAGTCACTATTGTGCTCCCATTGTCATACACAAGGCAAATACCACTGGCGTTTAATCCCAGCAAGTACAGTGTATTGGACTGAAGAGGATCTACCTTTCTTGTCAGTTTCCTAAGCAGAGTTGAATTAGATATGGTCCGTGTGTGTAGGAAGCACAGTTCTTTTGTTCTGAGCAAGCTCACTGTTCGGACCCCATAGGAAACACAGTAGAGTAGAAGAGTGCTCTTTTCTCAAAAGCAGAGTGTGTTTCTTGTAAGGCGAGCTAGCATTTGTTTCCCAATCCTAAATGGAGATGAATCACATGCAGTTTCTTGTCCTACGAGTAAGAGATGTTTTCTGGTAAGAAGAGTCACTATTGCGCTACCATTGTCATACACAGGGCAAATAGCACTGGCGTCTGTTCCCAGCATGTACAGTGTATTGGACTGAAGAGTATCTACTGTTCTTGTCAGTTTCCTAAGCAGAGTTGAACTAGATATGGCCCGTGTGTGCTAGGAAGCACAGTTCTTTTGTTCTGAGAATGCTCACTGTTCTGGCCTTATAGGAAAGACATTAGAGTAGAAGAGTGCTCCTTTGTCAAAAGTAGAGTGTGTTTCTTGTAAGTCAAGCTAGTGTTTGTTTCCCAGTTCTAAATGGAGTTGAAACACATGCAGTTTCTGGTCCTACGAGCAAGAGTTGTTTTCTGGAAAGAAGAGTCACTATTGCGCTCCCATTGTCATAAACGGGGCAAATAGCACTGGCATCTGTGTACAGATGTATTGGACTGAAGAGGATCTGCTGTTCTTGTCAGTTTCCTAAGCATAATTGAACTAGATATGGCCCGTGTGTGTAGGAAGCAGGGTTCTTTTGTTCTGAGCAAGCTCACTGTTCGGACCCCATAGGAAACACAGTAGAGTAGAGGAGTGCTCTTTTCTCAAAAGCAGAGTGTGTTTCTTGTAAGGTGAGCTAGTGTTTGTTTCCCAATCAGAAATGGAGTTGAATCCCATGCAGTTTCTGGTCCTACGAGCAAGAGGTGTTTTCTGATAAGAAGAGTCACTATTGCACTCCTATTGCCATACACAGTGCAAATAGCACGCGCGTCTGTTCCCAGCTAGTACAGTGTATTGGCCTGAAGAGGAGCTACCGTTCTTGTCAGTTTCCTAATTAGAGTTGAACTAGATATGGCCCGTGTGTGTAGGAAACACAGTTCTTTTGTTCTGAGGAAGCTCACTGTTCAGACCCCATAGGAAACACAGTAGAGTAGAAGAGTGCTCTTTTTTCAAAAGCTGAGTGTGTTTCTTGTAAGGCAAGCTAGCATTTGTTTCCCAGTCATAAATGGAGTTGAATCACATGCAGTTTTTGGTCCTACGAGCAAGAGTTGTTTTCTGGGAAGGAAAGTCACTATTGCACTCCCATTGCCATACACAGTGCAAATAGCACTCGCGTCTGTTCCCAGCATGTACAGTGTATTGGACTGAAGCGGAGCTACTGTTCTTGTCAGTTTCCTAAGTAGAGTTGAACTAGATATGGCCCCTGTGTGTAGGAAGCACATTTCTTTTGTTCTGAGCAAGCTCACTATTCCGACCCCATAGGAAACACAGTACAGTAGAAGAGTGCTCTTTTCTCAAAATCAGAGTGTCTTTCTTGTAAGGTGAGCTAGTGTTTGTTTCCCAGTCAAAAATGGAGTTGAATCCCATGCAGTTTCAGGTCCTATGAGCAAGAGTTGTTTTCTGATAAGAAGAGTCACTATTGTGCTCCTATTGCCATACACAGTGCAAATAGCACTCGCGTCTGTTCCCAGCTAGTACAGTGTATTGGACTGAAAAGGAGCTACCGTTCTTGTCAGTTTCCTAAGCAGAGTTGAACTAGATATGGCCCGTGTGTGTAGGAAGCACAGTTCTTTTTTTCTGAGCAAGCTCACTGTTCGGACCCCATAGGAAACACAGTAGAGTAGGAGAGTGCTCTTTTCTCAAAAGCCGAGTGTGTTTCTTGTAAGGCAAGCTAGAGTTTGTTTCCCATTCCTAAATGGAGTTGAGTCACATCCAGTTTTTGGTCCTACGAGCAAGAGTTGTTTTCTGGTAAGGAAAGTCACTATTGTGATCCCAATGCCATACACAGTGCAAATAGCACTCGCGTCTGTTCCCAGCAAGAACAGTGTGTTGGACTGAAGAGGAGCTACTGTTCTTGTCAGTTTCCTAAGCAGAGTTGAACTAGATATGCCCCGTGTGTGTAGGAAGCACAGTTCTTTTGTTCTGAGCATCCTCACTGTTGGGACCCCATAGGAAAGACAGTAGAGTAGAAGAGTGCTCTTTTCTCAAAAGCAGAGTGTGTTTCTTGTAAGGCGAGGTAGCGTTTGTTTCCCAGTCATAAATGGAGTTGAATCACATGCAGTTTCTTGTACTACGAGCAAGAGTTGTTTTTGGTAAGAAGATTCACTATTGCGCTCCCATTGTCATACACAGGGCAATTAGCACTGCCGTCTGTTCCCAGCATGTACAGTGTATTGGACTGAAGAGGATCTACTGTTCTTGTCAGTTTCCTAAGCAGAATTGATCTAGATATGGCCGTATTTGTAGGAAGCACAGTTCTTTTGTTCTGAGCAAACTCACTGTTCTGGCCCTATAGGAAACACAGTAGAGTAGAAGAGTGCTCTTTTCTCAAAAGCAGATTGTGTTTCTTGTAAGGTGAGCTAGCGTTTTTTTCCCAGTCCTAAATGGAGTTGAATCAAATGCAGTTTTTGTTCCTACTGGCAAGAGTTGTTTTCTGGTAAGGAAAGTCACTATTGTGCTCCCATTGCCATACACAGTGCAAATAGCACTCGTGTCTGTTCCCAGCAAGAACAGTGTGTTGGACTGAAGAGGAGCTACTGTTCTTGTCAGTTTCCTAAGCAGAGTTGAACTAGATATGCCCCGTGTGTGTAGGAAGCACAGTTCTTTTGTTCTGAGCATGCTCACTGTTGGGACCCCATAGGAAAGACAGTAGAGTAGAAGAGTGCTCTTTTCTCAAAAGCAGAGTGTGTTTCTTGTAAGGCGAGGTAGCGTTTGTTTCCCAGTCATAAATGGAGTTGAATCACATGCAGTTTCTTGTACTACGAGCAAGAGTTGTTTTTGGTAAGAAGATTCACTATTGCGCTCCCATTGTCATACACAGGGCAATTAGCACTGCCGTCTGTTCCCAGCATGTACAGTGTATTGGACTGAAGAGGATCTACTGTTCTTGTCAGTTTCCTAAGCAGAATTGATCTAGATATGGCCGTATTTGTAGGAAGCACAGTTCTTTTGTTCTGAGCAAACTCACTGTTCTGGCCCTATAGGAAACACAGTAGAGTAGAAGAGTGCTCTTTTCTCAAAAGCAGATTGTGTTTCTTGTAAGGTGAGCTAGCGTTTTTTTCCCAGTCCTAAATGGAGTTGAATCACATGCAGTTTTTGGTCCTACGAGCAAGAGTTGTTTTCTGGTAAGGAAAGTCACTATTGTGCTCCCATTGCCATACACAGTGCAAATAGCACTCGTGTCTGTTCCCAACAAGTACAGTGTATTGGACTGAAGCGGAGCTACTGTTCTTGTCAGTTTCCTAAGCAGAGTTGAACTAGATATGGCCCCTGTGTGTAGGAAGCACAATTCTTTTGTTCTGAGAATGCTAACTGTTCTGGCCCTATAGGAAACACATTAGAGTAGAAGAGTGCTCTTTTCTCAAAAGCAGATTGTGTTTCTTTTAAGGCGAGCTAGCGATTGTTTCCCAATCCTAAATGGAGAGGAATCACATGCAGTTTCTGGTCCTACGAGCAAGAGTTGTTTTCTGGTAAGTAGAGTCACTATTGCGATTCCATTGTCATAAACGGGGCAAATAGCACTGGCATCTGTTCCCACCAAGTACAGTGTATTGGAATGAAGATGAGCTGCTGTTCTTGTCAGTTTCCTAAGCATAATTGAACTAGATATGGCCCGTGTGTGTAGGAAGCACAGTTCATTTGTTCTGAGCAAGCTCACTGTTCGGAACCATAGGAAACACAGTAGAGTAGAGGAGTGCTCCTTTCTCAAAAGCAGAGTGTTTTTCTTGTAAGGCAAGCTAGCATTTGTTTCCCAGTCCTAAATGGAGTTGAATCACATCCTGTTTTTGGTCCTACGAGCAAGATTTGTTTTCTGGTAATAAAGTCACTGTTGCGCTCCCATTGCCATACACAGTATAAATAGCACTCGCATCTGTTCCCAGCAAGTACAGTGTACTGGACTGAAGCGGAGCTACTGTTCTTGTCAGTTTCCTAAGCAGAGTTGAACTAGACATGGCCCGTGTGTGTAGGAAGCACAGTTCTTTTGTTCTGAGCAAGCTCATTGTTCGGACCCCTTATGAACCACAGTAGAATAGAAGACTGCTCTTTTCTCAAAAGCAGAGTGTGTTTCTTGTAAGGCGAGCTAGCGTTTGTTTCCCAGTCCTAAATGGATTTGAATCACATGCAGTTTTTGGTTCTACGAGCAAGAGTTGTTTTCTGGAAAGGAAAGTCACTATTGTGCTCCCATTTACATACACAGTGCAAATAGCACTCGCATCTGTTCCCAGCAAGTACAGTGTATTGGACTGAAGCGGAGCTACTGTTCTTGTCAGTTTCCTAAGCAGAGTTGAACTAGATATGGCCCCTGTGTGTAGGAAGCACAGTTCTTTTGTTCTGAGCAAGCTCACTGTTCGGACCCCATAGGAAACACAGTAGAGTAGAAGAGTGCTGTTTTCTCAAAAGCAGTGTGTGTTTCTTGTAAGGCGAGCTAGTGTTTGTTTCCCAGTTCTAAATGGAGTTGAATCACATGCAGTTTCTGTTCCTATGAGCAAGAATTGTTTTCTGGTAAGAAGAGTCACTATTGCGCTCCCATTGTGATACATAGGGCAAATAGCACTGGCGTCTGTTCCCAGCATGTACAGTGTATTGGACTGAGGAGGATCTACTGTTCTTGTCAGTTTCCTAAGCAGACTTGAACTAGATATGGCCCGTGTGTATAGGAAGCACAGTTCTATTGTTCTGAGAATGCTCACTGTTCTGGCCCTATGGGAAACACAGTAGAGTAGAAGAGTGCTCTTTTCTCAAAAGCAGAGTGTGTTTCTTGTAAGGCGAGCTAGCGTTTGTTTCCCAGTCCTAAATGTAGTTGAATCCCATGCAGTTTCTGGTGCTACCAGCAAGAGTTCTTTTCTGGTAAGAAGAGTCACTATTGTGCTCCCATTGTCATACACAAGGCAAATAGCACTGGCGTTTAATCCCAGCAAGTACAGTGTATTGGACTGAAGAGGATCTACCTTTCTTGTCAGTTTCCTAAGCAGAGTTGAATTAGATATGGTCCGTGTGTGTAGGAAGCACAGTTCTTTTGTTCTGAGCAAGCTCACTGTTCGGACCCCATAGGAAACACAGTAGAGTAGAAGAGTGCTCTTTTCTCAAAAGCAGAGTGTGTTTCTTGTAAGGCGAGCTAGCATTTGTTTCCCAATCCTAAGTGGAGATGAATCACATGCAGTTTCTTGTCCTACGAGTAAGAGATGTTTTCTGGTAAGAAGAGTCACTATTGCGCTACCATTGTCATACACAGGGCAAATAGCACTGGCGTCTGTTCCCAGCATGTACAGTGTATTGGACTGAAGAGTATCTACTGTTCTTGTCAGTTTCCTAAGCAGAGTTGAACTAGATATGGCCCGTGTGTGCTAGGAAGCACAGTTCTTTTGTTCTGAGAATGCTCACTGTTCTGGCCTTATAGGAAAGACATTAGAGTAGAAGAGTGCTCCTTTGTCAAAAGCAGAGTGTGTTTCTTGTAAGTCAAGCTAGTGTTTGTTTCCCAGTTCTAAATGGAGTTGAAACACATGCAGTTTCTGGTCCTACGAGCAAGAGTTGTTTTCTGGAAAGAAGAGTCACTATTGCGCTCCCATTGTCATAAACGGGGCAAATAGCACTGGCATCTGTGTACAGATGTATTGGACTGAAGAGGATCTGCTGTTCTTGTCAGTTTCCTAAGCATAATTGAACTAGATATGGCCCGTGTGTGTAGGAAGCAGGGTTCTTTTGTTCTGAGCAAGCTCACTGTTCGGACCCCATAGGAAACACAGTAGAGTAGAGGAGTGCTCTTTTCTCAAAAGCAGAGTGTGTTTCTTGTAAGGTGAGCTAGTGTTTGTTTCCCAATCAGAAATGGAGTTGAATCCCATGCAGTTTCTGGTCCTACGAGCAAGAGGTGTTTTCTGATAAGAAGAGTCACTATTGCACTCCTATTGCCATACACAGTGCAAATAGCACGCGCGTCTGTTCCCAGCTAGTACAGTGTATTGGCCTGAAGAGGAGCTACCGTTCTTGTCAGTTTCCTAATTAGAGTTGAACTAGATATGGCCCGTGTGTGTAGGAAACACAGTTCTTTTGTTCTGAGGAAGCTCACTGTTCAGACCCCATAGGAAACACAGTAGAGTAGAAGAGTGCTCTTTTTTCAAAAGCTGAGTGTGTTTCTTGTAAGGCAAGCTAGCATTTGTTTCCCAGTCATAAATGGAGTTGAATCACATGCAGTTTTTGGTCCTACGAGCAAGAGTTGTTTTCTGGGAAGGAAAGTCACTATTGCACTCCCATTGCCATACACAGTGCAAATAGCACTCGCGTCTGTTCCCAGCATGTACAGTGTATTGGACTGAAGCGGAGCTACTGTTCTTGTCAGTTTCCTAAGTAGAGTTGAACTAGATATGGCCCCTGTGTGTAGGAAGCACATTTCTTTTGTTCTGAGCAAGCTCACTATTCCGACCCCATAGGAAACACAGTACAGTAGAAGAGTGCTCTTTTCTCAAAATCAGAGTGTCTTTCTTGTAAGGTGAGCTAGTGTTTGTTTCCCAGTCAAAAATGGAGTTGAATCCCATGCAGTTTCAGGTCCTATGAGCAAGAGTTGTTTTCTGATAAGAAGAGTCACTATTGTGCTCCTATTGCCATACACAGTGCAAATAGCACTCGCGTCTGTTCCCAGCTAGTACAGTGTATTGGACTGAAAAGGAGCTACCGTTCTTGTCAGTTTCCTAAGCAGAGTTGAACTAGATATGGCCCGTGTGTGTAGGAAGCACAGTTCTTTTTTTCTGAGCAAGCTCACTGTTCGGACCCCATAGGAAACACAGTAGAGTAGGAGAGTGCTCTTTTCTCAAAAGCCGAGTGTGTTTCTTGTAAGGCAAGCTAGAGTTTGTTTCCCATTCCTAAATGGAGTTGAGTCACATCCAGTTTTTGGTCCTACGAGCAAGAGTTGTTTTCTGGTAAGGAAAGTCACTATTGTGATCCCAATGCCATACACAGTGCAAATAGCACTCGCGTCTGTTCCCAGCAAGAACAGTGTGTTGGACTGAAGAGGAGCTACTGTTCTTGTCAGTTTCCTAAGCAGAGTTGAACTAGATATGCCCCGTGTGTGTAGGAAGCACAGTTCTTTTGTTCTGAGCATCCTCACTGTTGGGACCCCATAGGAAAGACAGTAGAGTAGAAGAGTGCTCTTTTCTCAAAAGCAGAGTGTGTTTCTTGTAAGGCGAGGTAGCGTTTGTTTCCCAGTCATAAATGGAGTTGAATCACATGCAGTTTCTTGTACTACGAGCAAGAGTTGTTTTTGGTAAGAAGATTCACTATTGCGCTCCCATTGTCATACACAGGGCAATTAGCACTGCCGTCTGTTCCCAGCATGTACAGTGTATTGGACTGAAGAGGATCTACTGTTCTTGTCAGTTTCCTAAGCAGAATTGATCTAGATATGGCCGTATTTGTAGGAAGCACAGTTCTTTTGTTCTGAGCAAACTCACTGTTCTGGCCCTATAGGAAACACAGTAGAGTAGAAGAGTGCTCTTTTCTCAAAAGCAGATTGTGTTTCTTGTAAGGTGAGCTAGCGTTTTTTTCCCAGTCCTAAATGGAGTTGAATCAAATGCAGTTTTTGTTCCTACGAGCAAGAGTTGTTTTCTGGTAAGGAAAGTCACTATTGTGCTCCCATTGCCATACACAGTGCAAATAGCACTCGTGTCTGTTCCCAGCAAGAACAGTGTGTTGGACTGAAGAGGAGCTACTGTTCTTGTCAGTTTCCTAAGCAGAGTTGAACTAGATATGCCCCGTGTGTGTAGGAAGCACAGTTCTTTTGTTCTGAGCATGCTCACTGTTGGGACCCCATAGGAAAGACAGTAGAGTAGAAGAGTGCTCTTTTCTCAAAAGCAGAGTGTGTTTCTTGTAAGGCGAGGTAGCGTTTGTTTCCCAGTCATAAATGGAGTTGAATCACATGCAGTTTCTTGTACTACGAGCAAGAGTTGTTTTTGGTAAGAAGATTCACTATTGCGCTCCCATTGTCATACACAGGGCAATTAGCACTGCCGTCTGTTCCCAGCATGTACAGTGTATTGGACTGAAGAGGATCTACTGTTCTTGTCAGTTTCCTAAGCAGAATTGATCTAGATATGGCCGTATTTGTAGGAAGCACAGTTCTTTTGTTCTGAGCAAACTCACTGTTCTGGCCCTATAGGAAACACAGTAGAGTAGAAGAGTGCTCTTTTCTCAAAAGCAGATTGTGTTTCTTGTAAGGTGAGCTAGCGTTTTTTTCCCAGTCCTAAATGGAGTTGAATCACATGCAGTTTTTGGTCCTACGAGCAAGAGTTGTTTTCTGGTAAGGAAAGTCACTATTGTGCTCCCATTGCCATACACAGTGCAAATAGCACTCGTGTCTGTTCCCAACAAGTACAGTGTATTGGACTGAAGCGGAGCTACTGTTCTTGTCAGTTTCCTAAGCAGAGTTGAACTAGATATGGCCCCTGTGTGTAGGAAGCACAATTCTTTTGTTCTGAGAATGCTAACTGTTCTGGCCCTATAGGAAACACATTAGAGTAGAAGAGTGCTCTTTTCTCAAAAGCAGATTGTGTTTCTTTTAAGGCGAGCTAGCGATTGTTTCCCAATCCTAAATGGAGATGAATCACATGCAGTTTCTGGTCCTACGAGCAAGAGTTGTTTTCTGGTAAGTAGAGTCACTATTGCGATTCCATTGTCATAAACGGGGCAAATAGCACTGGCATCTGTTCCCACCAAGTACAGTGTATTGGAATGAAGATGAGCTGCTGTTCTTGTCAGTTTCCTAAGCATAATTGAACTAGATATGGCCCGTGTGTGTAGGAAGCACAGTTCATTTGTTCTGAGCAAGCTCACTGTTTCGAACCATAGGAAACACAGTAGAGTAGAGGAGTGCTCCTTTCTCAAAAGCAGAGTGTTTTTCTTGTAAGGCAAGCTAGCATTTGTTTCCCAGTCCTAAATGGAGTTGAATCACATCCTGTTTTTGGTCCTACGAGCAAGATTTGTTTTCTGGTAATAAAGTCACTGTTGCGCTCCCATTGCCATACACAGTATAAATAGCACTCGCATCTGTTCCCAGCAAGTACAGTGTATTGGACTGAAGCGGAGCTACTGTTCTTGTCAGTTTCCTAAGCAGAGTTGAACTAGATATGGCCCGTGTGTGTAGGAAGCACAGTTCTTTTGTTCTGAGCAAGCTCATTGTTCGGACCCCTTATGAACCACAGTAGAATAGAAGACTGCTCTTTTCTCAAAAGCAGAGTGTGTTTCTTGTAAGGCGAGCTAGCATTTGTTTCCCAGTCCTAAATGGATTTGAATCACATGCAGTTTTTGGTTCTACGAGCAAGAGTTGTTTTCTGGAAAGGAAAGTCACTATTGTGCTCCCATTTACATACACAGTGCAAATAGCACTCGCATCTGTTCCAGCAAGTACAGTGTATTGGACTGAAGCGGAGCTACTGTTCTTGTCAGTTTCCTAAGCAGAGTTGAACTAGATATGGCCCCTGTGTGTAGGAAGCGCAGTTCTTTTGTTCTGAGCAAGCTCACTGTTCGGACCACATAGGAAACACAGTAGAGTAGAAGAGTGCTGTTTTCTCAAAAGCAGTGTGTGTTTCTTGTAAGGCGAGCTAGCGTTTGTTTCCCAGTTCTAAATGGAGTTGAATCACATGCAGTTTCTGTTCCTATGAGCAAGAATTGTTTTCTGGGAAGAAGAGTCACTATTGTGCTCCCATTGCCATACACAATGCAAATAGCACTCGCATCTGTTCCCAGCAAGTACAGTGTATTGGACTGAAGAGGAGCTACTGTTCATGTCAGTTTCCTAAGCAGAGTTGAACTAATTAAGGCCCCTGTGTGTAGGAAGCACAGTTCTTTTGTTCCGAGCAAGCTCACTGTTCGGACACCATAGGAAACACAGTAGAGTAGAAGAGTGCACTTTTCTCAAAAGCAGAGTGTGTTTCTTGTAAGGTGAGCTAGCGTTTGTTTCCCAATCCTAAATGGAGAAGAATCACATGCAGTTTCTTGTCCTACGAGCAAGAGTTGTTTTCTGGTAAGAAGAGTCACTATTGCGCTCCCATTGTGATACATAGGGCAAATAGCACTGGCGTCTGTTCCCAGCATGTACAGTGTATTGGACTGAGGAGGATCTACTGTTCTTGTCAGTTTCCTAAGCAGACTTGAACTAGATATGGCCCGTGTGTATAGGAAGCACAGTTCTATTGTTCTGAGAATGCTCACTGTTCTGGCCCTATGGGAAACACAGTAGAGTAGAAGAGTGCTCTTTTCTCAAAAGCAGAGTGTGTTTCTTGTAAGGCGAGCTAGCGTTTGTTTCCCAGTCCTAAATGGAGTTGAATCACATGCAGTTTCTGGACCTATGAGCATGAATTGTTTTCTGGTAAGAAAGAGTCACTACTGCGCTCCCCTTGTCATACACAGGGCAAATAGCACTGGCTTCTGTTCCCAGCATGTACAGTGTATTGGACTGAAGAGGATCTACTGTTCTTGTCAGTTTTCTAAGCAGAGTTGAACTAGATATGGACCGTGTGTGTAGGAAGCACAGTTCTTTTGTTCTGCGAATGCTCACTGTTTGGCCTTATAGGAAACACATTAGAGTAGAAGACTGCTCTTTTCTCAAAAGCAGAGTGTGTTTCTTGTAAGTCGAGCTAGCGTTTGTTTCCCAGTCCTAAATGGAGTTGAATCCCATGCAGTTTCTGGTGCTACCAGCAAGAGTTCTTTTCTGGTAAGAAGAGTCACTATTGTGCTCCCATTGTCATACACAAGGCAAATAGCACTGGCGTTTAATCCCAGCAAGTACAGTGTATTGGACTGAAGAGGATCTACCTTTCTTGTCAGTTTCCTAAGCAGAGTTGAATTAGATATGGCCCGTGTGTGTAGGAAGCACAGTTCTTTTGTTCTGAGCAAGCTCACTGTTCGGACCCCATAGGAAACACAGTAGAGTAGAAGAGTGCTCTTTTCTCAAAAGCAGAGTGTGTTTCTTGTAAGGCGAGCTAGCATTTGTTTCCCAATCCTAAATGGAGATGAATCACATGCAGTTTCTTGTCCTACGAGTAAGAGATGTTTTCTGGTAAGAAGGTCACTATTGCGCTACCATTGTCATACACAGGGCAAATAGCACTGGCGTCTGTTCCCAGCATGTACAGTGTATTGGACTGAAGAGTATCTACTGTTCTTGTCAGTTTCCTAAGCAGAGTTGAACTAGATATGGCCCGTGTGTGCTAGGAAGCACAGTTCTTTTGTTCTGAGAATGCTCACTGTTCTGGCCTTATAGGAAAGACATTAGAGTAGAAGAGTGCTCCTTTGTCAAAAGCAGAGTGTGTTTCTTGTAAGTCAAGCTAGCGTTTGTTTCCCAGTTCTAAATGGAGTTGAAACACATGCAGTTTCTGGTCCTACGAGCAAGAGTTGTTTTCTGGAAAGAAGAGTCACTATTGCGCTCCCATTGTCATAAACGGGGCAAATAGCACTGGCATCTGTGTACAGATGTATTGGACTGAAGAGGATCTGCTGTTCTTGTCAGTTTCCTAAGCATAATTGAACTAGATATGGCCCGTGTGTGTAGGAAGCAGGGTTCTTTTGTTCTGAGCAAGCTCACTGTTCGGACCCCATAGGAAACACAGTAGAGTAGAGGAGTGCTCTTTTCTCAAAAGCAGAGTGTGTTTCTTGTAAGGTGATCTAGTGTTTGTTTCCCAATCAGAAATGGAGTTGAATCCCATGCAGTTTCTGGTCCTACGAGCAAGAGGTGTTTTCTGATAAGAAGAGTCACTATTGCACTCCTATTGCCATACACAGTGCAAATAGCACGCGCGTCTGTTCCCAGCTAGTACAGTGTATTGGCCTGAAGAGGAGCTACCGTTCTTGTCAGTTTCCTAATTAGAGTTGAACTAGATATGGCCCGTGTGTGTAGGAAACACAGTTCTTTTGTTCTGAGGAAGCTCACTGTTCAGACCCCATAGGAAACACAGTAGAGTAGAAGAGTGCTCTTTTTTCAAAAGCTGAGTGTGTTTCTTGTAAGGCAAGCTAGCATTTGTTTCCCAGTCATAAATGGAGTTGAATCACATGCAGTTTTTGGTCCTACGAGCAAGAGTTGTTTTCTGGGAAGGAAAGTCACTATTGCACTCCCATTGCCATACACAGTGCAAATAGCACTCGCGTCTGTTCCCAGCATGTACAGTGTATTGGACTGAAGCGGAGCTACTGTTCTTGTCAGTTTCCTAAGTAGAGTTGAACTAGATATGGCCCCTGTGTGTAGGAAGCACATTTCTTTTGTTCTGAGCAAGCTCACTATTCCGACCCCATAGGAAACACAGTACAGTAGAAGAGTGCTCTTTTCTCAAAATCAGAGTGTCTTTCTTGTAAGGTGAGCTAGTGTTTGTTTCCCAGTCAAAAATGGAGTTGAATCCCATGCAGTTTCAGGTCCTATGAGCAAGAGTTGTTTTCTGATAAGAAGAGTCACTATTGTGCTCCTATTGCCATACACAGTGCAAATAGCACTCGCGTCTGTTCCCAGCTAGTACAGTGTATTGGACTGAAAAGGAGCTACCGTTCTTGTCAGTTTCCTAAGCAGAGTTGAACTAGATATGGCCCGTGTGTGTAGGAAGCACAGTTCTTTTTTTCTGAGCAAGCTCACTGTTCGGACCCCATAGGAAACACAGTAGAGTAGGAGAGTGCTCTTTTCTCAAAAGCCGAGTGTGTTTCTTGTAAGGCAAGCTAGAGTTTGTTTCCCATTCCTAAATGGAGTTGAGTCACATCCAGTTTTTGGTCCTACGAGCAAGAGTTGTTTTCTGGTAAGGAAAGTCACTATTGTGATCCCAATGCCATACACAGTGCAAATAGCACTCGCGTCTGTTCCCAGCAAGAACAGTGTGTTGGACTGAAGAGGAGCTACTGTTCTTGTCAGTTTCCTAAGCAGAGTTGAACTAGATATGCCCCCGTGTGTGTAGGAAGCACAGTTCTTTTGTTCTGAGCATCCTCACTGTTGGGACCCCATAGGAAAGACAGTAGAGTAGAAGAGTGCTCTTTTCTCAAAAGCAGAGTGTGTTTCTTGTAAGGCGAGGTAGCGTTTGTTTCCCAGTCATAAATGGAGTTGAATCACATGCAGTTTCTTGTACTACGAGCAAGAGTTGTTTTTGGTAAGAAGATTCACTATTGCGCTCCCATTGTCATACACAGGGCAATTAGCACTGCCGTCTGTTCCCAGCATGTACAGTGTATTGGACTGAAGAGGATCTACTGTTCTTGTCAGTTTCCTAAGCAGAATTGATCTAGATATGGCCGTATTTGTAGGAAGCACAGTTCTTTTGTTCTGAGCAAACTCACTGTTCTGGCCCTATAGGAAACACAGTAGAGTAGAAGAGTGCTCTTTTCTCAAAAGCAGATTGTGTTTCTTGTAAGGTGAGCTAGCGTTTTTTTCCCAGTCCTAAATGGAGTTGAATCAAATGCAGTTTTTGTTCCTACGAGCAAGAGTTGTTTTCTGGTAAGGAAAGTCACTATTGTGCTCCCATTGCCATACACAGTGCAAATAGCACTCGTGTCTGTTCCCAGCAAGAACAGTGTGTTGGACTGAAGAGGAGCTACTGTTCTTGTCAGTTTCCTAAGCAGAGTTGAACTAGATATGCCCCGTGTGTGTAGGAAGCACAGTTCTTTTGTTCTGAGCATGCTCACTGTTGGGACCCCATAGGAAAGACAGTAGAGTAGAAGAGTGCTCTTTTCTCAAAAGCAGAGTGTGTTTCTTGTAAGGCGAGGTAGCGTTTGTTTCCCAGTCATAAATGGAGTTGAATCACATGCAGTTTCTTGTACTACGAGCAAGAGTTGTTTTTGGTAAGAAGATTCACTATTGCGCTCCCATTGTCATACACAGGGCAATTAGCACTGCCGTCTGTTCCCAGCATGTACAGTGTATTGGACTGAAGAGGATCTACTGTTCTTGTCAGTTTCCTAAGCAGAATTGATCTAGATATGGCCGTATTTGTAGGAAGCACAGTTCTTTTGTTCTGAGCAAACTCACTGTTCTGGCCCTATAGGAAACACAGTAGAGTAGAAGAGTGCTCTTTTCTCAAAAGCAGATTGTGTTTCTTGTAAGGTGAGCTAGCGTTTTTTTCCCAGTCCTAAATGGAGTTGAATCACATGCAGTTTTTGGTCCTACGAGCAAGAGTTGTTTTCTGGTAAGGAAAGTCACTATTGTGCTCCCATTGCCATACACAGTGCAAATAGCACTCGTGTCTGTTCCCAACAAGTACAGTGTATTGGACTGAAGCGGAGCTACTGTTCTTGTCAGTTTCCTAAGCAGAGTTGAACTAGATATGGCCCCTGTGTGTAGGAAGCACAATTCTTTTGTTCTGAGAATGCTAACTGTTCTGGCCCTATAGGAAACACATTAGAGTAGAAGAGTGCTCTTTTCTCAAAAGCAGATTGTGTTTCTTTTAAGGCGAGCTAGCGATTGTTTCCCAATCCTAAATGGAGATGAATCACATGCAGTTTCTGGTCCTACGAGCAAGAGTTGTTTTCTGGTAAGTAGAGTCACTATTGCGATTCCATTGTCATAAACGGGGCAAATAGCACTGGCATCTGTTCCCACCAAGTACAGTGTATTGGAATGAAGATGAGCTGCTGTTCTTGTCAGTTTCCTAAGCATAATTGAACTAGATATGGCCCGTGTGTGTAGGAAGCACAGTTCATTTGTTCTGAGCAAGCTCACTGTTCGGAACCATAGGAAACACAGTAGAGTAGAGGAGTGCTCCTTTCTCAAAAGCAGAGTGTTTTTCTTGTAAGGCAAGCTAGCATTTGTTTCCCAGTCCTAAATGGAGTTGAATCACATCCTGTTTTTGGTCCTACGAGCAAGATTTGTTTTCTGGTAATAAAGTCACTGTTGCGCTCCCATTGCCATACACAGTATAAATAGCACTCGCATCTGTTCCCAGCAAGTACAGTGTACTGGACTGAAGCGGAGCTACTGTTCTTGTCAGTTTCCTAAGCAGAGTTGAACTAGATATGGCCCGTGTGTGTAGGAAGCACAGTTCTTTTGTTCTGAGCAAGCTCATTGTTCGGACCCCTTATGAACCACAGTAGAATAGAAGACTGCTCTTTTCTCAAAAGCAGAGTGTGTTTCTTATAAGGCGAGCTAGCGTTTGTTTCCCAGTCCTAAATGGATTTGAATCACATGCAGTTTTTGGTTCTACGAGCAAGAGTTGTTTTCTGGAAAGGAAAGTCACTATTGTGCTCCCATTTACAAACACAGTGCAAATAGCACTCGCATCTGTTCCCAGCAAGTACAGTGTATTGGACTGAAGCGGAGCTACTGTTCTTGTCAGTTTCCTAAGCAGAGTTGAACTAGATATGGCCCCTGTGTGTAGGAAGCGCAGTTCTTTTGTTCTGAGCAAGCTCACTGTTCGGACCCCATAGGAAACACAGTAGAGTAGAAGAGTGCTGTTTTCTCAAAAGCAGTGTGTGTTTCTTGTAAGGCGAGCTAGCGTCTGTTTCCCAGTCATAAATGGAGTTGAATCACATGCAGTTTCTGTTCCTATGAGCAAGAATTGTTTTCTGGGAAGAAGAGTCACTATTGTGCTCCCATTGCCATACACAATGCAAATAGCACTCGCATCTGTTCCCAGCAAGTACAGTGTATTGGACTGAAGAGGAGCTACTGTTCATGTCAGTTTCCTAAGCAGAGTTGAACTAATTATGGCCCCTGTGTGTAGGAAGCACAGTTCTTTTGTTCCGAGCAAGCTCACTGTTCGGACACCATAGGAAACACAGTAGAGTAGAAGAGTGCACTTTTCTCAAAAGCAGAGTGTGTTTGTTGTAAGGTGAGCTAGCGTTTGTTTCCCAATCCTAAATGGAGAAGAATCACATGCAGTTTCTTGTCCTACGAGCAAGAGTTGTTTTCTGGTAAGAAGAGTCACTATTGCGCTCCCATTGTGATACATAGGGCAAATAGCACTGGCGTCTGTTCCCAGCATGTACAGTGTATTGGACTGAGGAGGATCTACTGTTCTTGTCAGTTTCCTAAGCAGACTTGAACTAGATATGGCCCGTGTGTATAGGAAGCACAGTTCTATTGTTCTGAGAATGCTCACTGTTCTGGCCCTATGGGAAACACAGTAGAGTAGAAGAGTGCTCTTTTCTCAAAAGCAGAGTGTGTTTCTTGTAAGGCGAGCTAGCGTTTGTTTCCCAGTCCTAAATGGAGTTGAATCACATGCAGTTTCTGGACCTATGAGCATGAATTGTTTTCTGGTAAGAAGAGTCACTACTGCGCTCCCCTTGTCATACACAGGGCAAATAGCACTGGCTTCTGTTCCCAGCATGTACAGTGTATTGGACTGAAGAGGATCTACTGTTCTTGTCAGTTTTCTAAGCAGAGTTGAACTAGATATGGACCGTGTGTGTAGGAAGCACAGTTCTTTTGTTCTGCGAATGCTCACTGTTTGGCCTTATAGGAAACACATTAGAGTAGAAGACTGCTCTTTTCTCAAAAGCAGAGTGTGTTTCTTGTAAGTCGAGCTAGCGTTTGTTTCCCAGTCCTAAATGGAGTTGAATCCCATGCAGTTTCTGGTGCTACCAGCAAGAGTTCTTTTCTGGTAAGAAGAGTCACTATTGTGCTCCCATTGTCATACACAAGGCAAATAGCACTGGCGTTTAATCCCAGCAAGTACAGTGTATTGGACTGAAGAGGATCTACCTTTCTTGTCAGTTTCCTAAGCAGAGTTGAATTAGATATGGCCCGTGTGTGTAGGAAGCACAGTTCTTTTGTTCTGAGCAAGCTCACTGTTCGGACCCCATAGGAAACACAGTAGAGTAGAAGAGTGCTCTTTTCTCAAAAGCAGAGTGTGTTTCTTGTAAGGCGAGCTAGCATTTGTTTCCCAATCCTAAATGGAGATGAATCACATGCAGTTTCTTGTCCTACGAGTAAGAGATGTTTTCTGTTAAGAAGAGTCACTATTGCGCTACCATTGTCATACACAGGGCAAATAGCACTGGCGTCTGTTCCCAGCATGTACAGTGTATTGGACTGAAGAGTATCTACTGTTCTTGTCAGTTTCCTAAGCAGAGTTGAACTAGATATGGCCCGTGTGTGCTAGGAAGCACAGTTCTTTTGTTCTGAGAATGCTCACTGATCTGGCCTTATAGGAAAGACATTAGAGTAGAAGAGTGCTCCTTTGTCAAAAGCAGAGTGTGTTTCTTGTAAGTCAAGCTAGCGTTTGTTTCCCAGTTCTAAATGGAGTTGAAACACATGCAGTTTCTGGTCCTACGAGCAAGAGTTGTTTTCTGGAAAGAAGAGTCACTATTGCACTCCCATTGTCATAAACGGGGCAAATAGCACTGGCATCTGTGTACAGATGTATTGGACTGAAGAGGATCTGCTGTTCTTGTCAGTTTCCTAAGCATAATTGAACTAGATATGGCCCGTGTGTGTAGGAAGCAGGGTTCTTTTGTTCTGAGCAAGCTCACTGTTCGGACCCCATAGGAAACACAGTAGAGTAGAGGAGTGCTCTTTTCTCAAAAGCAGAGTGTGTTTCTTGTAAGGTGAGCTAGTGTTTGTTTCCCAATCAGAAATGGAGTTGAATCCCATGCAGTTTCTGGTCCTACGAGCAAGAGGTGTTTTCTGATAAGAAGAGTCACTATTGCACTCCTATTGCCATACACAGTGCAAATAGCACGCGCGTCTGTTCCCAGCTAGTACAGTGTATTGGCCTGAAGAGGAGCTACCGTTCTTGTCAGTTTCCTAATTAGAGTTGAACTAGATATGGCCCGTGTGTGTAGGAAACACAGTTCTTTTGTTCTGAGGAAGCTCACTGTTCAGACCCCATAGGAAACACAGTAGAGTAGAAGAGTGCTCTTTTTTCAAAAGCTGAGTGTGTTTCTTGTAAGGCAAGCTAGCATTTGTTTCCCAGTCATAAATGGAGTTGAATCACATGCAGTTTTTGGTCCTACGAGCAAGAGTTGTTTTCTGGGAAGGAAAGTCACTATTGCACTCCCATTGCCATACACAGTGCAAATAGCACTCGCGTCTGTTCCCAGCATGTACAGTGTATTGGACTGAAGCGGAGCTACTGTTCTTGTCAGTTTCCTAAGTAGAGTTGAACTAGATATGGCCCCTGTGTGTAGGAAGCACATTTCTTTTGTTCTGAGCAAGCTCACTATTCCGACCCCATAGGAAACACAGTACAGTAGAAGAGTGCTCTTTTCTCAAAATCAGAGTGTCTTTCTTGTAAGGTGAGCTAGTGTTTGTTTCCCAGTCAAAAATGGAGTTGAATCCCATGCAGTTTCAGGTCCTATGAGCAAGAGTTGTTTTCTGATAAGAAGAGTCACTATTGTGCTCCTATTGCCATACACAGTGCAAATAGCACTCGCGTCTGTTCCCAGCTAGTACAGTGTATTGGACTGAAAAGGAGCTACCGTTCTTGTCAGTTTCCTAAGCAGAGTTGAACTAGATATGGCCCGTGTGTGTAGGAAGCACAGTTCTTTTTTTCTGAGCAAGCTCACTGTTCGGACCCCATAGGAAACACAGTAGAGTAGGAGAGTGCTCTTTTCTCAAAAGCCGAGTGTGTTTCTTGTAAGGCAAGCTAGAGTTTGTTTCCCATTCCTAAATGGAGTTGAGTCACATCCAGTTTTTGGTCCTACGAGCAAGAGTTGTTTTCTGGTAAGGAAAGTCACTATTGTGATCCCAATGCCATACACAGTGCAAATAGCACTCGCGTCTGTTCCCAGCAAGAACAGTGTGTTGGACTGAAGAGGAGCTACTGTTCTTGTCAGTTTCCTAAGCAGAGTTGAACTAGATATGCCCCGTGTGTGTAGGAAGCACAGTTCTTTTGTTCTGAGCATCCTCACTGTTGGGACCCCATAGGAAAGACAGTAGAGTAGAAGAGTGCTCTTTTCTCAAAAGCAGAGTGTGTTTCTTGTAAGGCGAGGTAGCGTTTGTTTCCCAGTCATAAATGGAGTTGAATCACATGCAGTTTCTTGTACTACGAGCAAGAGTTGTTTTTGGTAAGAAGATTCACTATTGCGCTCCCATTGTCATACACAGGGCAATTAGCACTGCCGTCTGTTCCCAGCATGTACAGTGTATTGGACTGAAGAGGATCTACTGTTCTTGTCAGTTTCCTAAGCAGAATTGATCTAGATATGGCCGTATTTGTAGGAAGCACAGTTCTTTTGTTCTGAGCAAACTCACTGTTCTGGCCCTATAGGAAACACAGTAGAGTAGAAGAGTGCTCTTTTCTCAAAAGCAGATTGTGTTTCTTGTAAGGTGAGCTAGCGTTTTTTTCCCAGTCCTAAATGGAGTTGAATCAAATGCAGTTTTTGTTCCTACGAGCAAGAGTTGTTTTCTGGTAAGGAAAGTCACTATTGTGCTCCCATTGCCATACACAGTGCAAATAGCACTCGTGTCTGTTCCCAGCAAGAACAGTGTGTTGGACTGAAGAGGAGCTACTGTTCTTGTCAGTTTCCTAAGCAGAGTTGAACTAGATATGCCCCGTGTGTGTAGGAAGCACAGTTCTTTTGTTCTGAGCATGCTCACTGTTGGGACCCCATAGGAAAGACAGTAGAGTAGAAGAGTGCTCTTTTCTCAAAAGCAGAGTGTGTTTCTTGTAAGGCGAGGTAGCGTTTGTTTCCCAGTCATAAATGGAGTTGAATCACATGCAGTTTCTTGTACTACGAGCAAGAGTTGTTTTTGGTAAGAAGATTCACTATTGCGCTCCCATTGTCATACACAGGGCAATTAGCACTGCCGTCTGTTCCCAGCATGTACAGTGTATTGGACTGAAGAGGATCTACTGTTCTTGTCAGTTTCCTAAGCAGAATTGATCTAGATATGGCCGTATTTGTAGGAAGCACAGTTCTTTTGTTCTGAGCAAACTCACTGTTCTGGCCCTATAGGAAACACAGTAGAGTAGAAGAGTGCTCTTTTCTCAAAAGCAGATTGTGTTTCTTGTAAGGTGAGCTAGCGTTTTTTTCCCAGTCCTAAATGGAGTTGAATCACATGCAGTTTTTGGTCCTACGAGCAAGAGTTGTTTTCTGGTAAGGAAAGTCACTATTGTGCTCCCATTGCCATACACAGTGCAAATAGCACTCGTGTCTGTTCCCAACAAGTACAGTGTATTGGACTGAAGCGGAGCTACTGTTCTTGTCAGTTTCCTAAGCAGAGTTGAACTAGATATGGCCCCTGTGTGTAGGAAGCACAATTCTTTTGTTCTGAGAATGCTAACTGTTCTGGCCCTATAGGAAACACATTAGAGTAGAAGAGTGCTCTTTTCTCAAAAGCAGATTGTGTTTCTTTTAAGGCGAGCTAGCGATTGTTTCCCAATCCTAAATGGAGATGAATCACATGCAGTTTCTGGTCCTACGAGCAAGAGTTGTTTTCTGGTAAGTAGAGTCACTATTGCGATTCCATTGTCATAAACGGGGCAAATAGCACTGGCATCTGTTCCCACCAAGTACAGTGTATTGGAATGAAGATGAGCTGCTGTTCTTGTCAGTTTCCTAAGCATAATTGAACTAGATATGGCCCGTGTGTGTAGGAAGCACAGTTCATTTGTTCTGAGCAAGCTCACTGTTCGGAACCATAGGAAACACAGTAGAGTAGAGGAGTGCTCCTTTCTCAAAAGCAGAGTGTTTTTCTTGTAAGGCAAGCTAGCATTTGTTTCCCAGTCCTAAATGGAGTTGAATCACATCCTGTTTTTGGTCCTACGAGCAAGATTTGTTTTCTGGTAATAAAGTCACTGTTGCGCTCCCATTGCCATACACAGTATAAATAGCACTCGCATCTGTTCCCAGCAAGTACAGTGTACTGGACTGAAGCGGAGCTACTGTTCTTGTCAGTTTCCTAAGCAGAGTTGAACTAGATATGGCCCGTGTGTGTAGGAAGCACAGTTCTTTTGTTCTGAGCAAGCTCATTGTTCGGACCCCTTATGAACCACAGTAGAATAGAAGACTGCTCTTTTCTCAAAAGCAGAGTGTGTTTCTTGTAAGGCGAGCTAGCGTTTGTTTCCCAGTCCTAAATGGATTTGAATCACATGCAGTTTTTGGTTCTACGAGCAAGAGTTGTTTTCTGGAAAGGAAAGTCACTATTGTGCTCCCATTTACATACACAGTGCAAATAGCACTCGCATCTGTTCCCAGCAAGTACAGTGTATTGGACTGAAGCGGAGCTACTGTTCTTGTCAGTTTCCTAAGCAGAGTTGAACTAGATATGGCCCCTGTGTGTAGGAAGCGCAGTTCTTTTGTTCTGAGCAAGCTCACTGTTCGGACCCCATAGGAAACACAGTAGAGTAGAAGAGTGCTGTTTTCTCAAAAGCAGTGTGTGTTTCTTGTAAGGCGAGCTAGCGTTTGTTTCCCAGTTCTAAATGGAGTTGAATCACATGCAGTTTCTGTTCCTATGAGCAAGAATTGTTTTCTGGGAAGAAGAGTCACTATTGTGCTCCCATTGCCATACACAATGCAAATAGCACTCGCATCTGTTCCCAGCAAGTACAGTGTATTGGACTGAAGAGGAGCTACTGTTCATGTCAGTTTCCTAAGCAGAGTTGAACTAATTATGGCCCCTGTGTGTAGGAAGCACAGTTCTTTTGTTCCGAGCAAGCTCACTGTTCGGACACCATAGGAAACACAGTAGAGTAGAAGAGTGCACTTTTCTCAAAAGCAGAGTGTGTTTCTTGTAAGGTGAGCTAGCGTTTGTTTCCCAATCCTAAATGGAGAAGAATCACATGCAGTTTCTTGTCCTACGAGCAAGAGTTGTTTTCTGGTAAGAAGAGTCACTATTGCGCTCCCATTGTGATACATAGGGCAAATAGCACTGGCGTCTGTTCCCAGCATGTACAGTGTATTGGACTGAGGAGGATCTACTGTTCTTGTCAGTTTCCTAAGCAGACTTGAACTAGATATGGCCCGTGTGTATAGGAAGCACAGTTCTATTGTTCTGAGAATGCTCACTGTTCTGGCCCTATGGGAAACACAGTAGAGTAGAAGAGTGCTCTTTTCTCAAAAGCAGAGTGTGTTTCTTGTAAGGCGAGCTAGCGTTTGTTTCCCAGTCCTAAATGGAGTTGAATCACATGCAGTTTCTGGACCTATGAGCATGAATTGTTTTCTGGTAAGAAGAGTCACTACTGCGCTCCCCTTGTCATACACAGGGCAAATAGCACTGGCTTCTGTTCCCAGCATGTACAGTGTATTGGACTGAAGAGGATCTACTGTTCTTGTCAGTTTTCTAAGCAGAGTTGAACTAGATATGGACCGTGTGTGTAGGAAGCACAGTTCTTTTGTTCTGCGAATGCTCACTGTTTGGCCTTATAGGAAACACATTAGAGTAGAAGACTGCTCTTTTCTCAAAAGCAGAGTGTGTTTCTTGTAAGTCGAGCTAGCGTTTGTTTCCCAGTCCTAAATGGAGTTGAATCCCATGCAGTTTCTGGTGCTACCAGCAAGAGTTCTTTTCTGGTAAGAAGAGTCACTATTGTGCTCCCATTGTCATACACAAGGCAAATAGCACTGGCGTTTAATCCCAGCAAGTACAGTGTATTGGACTGAAGAGGATCTACCTTTCTTGTCAGTTTCCTAAGCAGAGTTGAATTAGATATGGCCCGTGTGTGTAGGAAGCACAGTTCTTTTGTTCTGAGCAAGCTCACTGTTCGGACCCCATAGGAAACACAGTAGAGTAGAAGAGTGCTCTTTTCTCAAAAGCAGAGTGTGTTTCTTGTAAGGCGAGCTAGCATTTGTTTCCCAATCCTAAATGGAGATGAATCACATGCAGTTTCTTGTCCTACGAGTAAGAGATGTTTTCTGTTAAGAAGAGTCACTATTGCGCTACCATTGTCATACACAGGGCAAATAGCACTGGCGTCTGTTCCCAGCATGTACAGTGTATTGGACTGAAGAGTATCTACTGTTCTTGTCAGTTTCCTAAGCAGAGTTGAACTAGATATGGCCCGTGTGTGCTAGGAAGCACAGTTCTTTTGTTCTGAGAATGCTCACTGTTCTGGCCTTATAGGAAAGACATTAGAGTAGAAGAGTGCTCCTTTGTCAAAAGCAGAGTGTGTTTCTTGTAAGTCAAGCTAGCGTTTGTTTCCCAGTTCTAAATGGAGTTGAAACACATGCAGTTTCTGGTCCTACGAGCAAGAGTTGTTTTCTGGAAAGAAGAGTCACTATTGCGCTCCCATTGTCATAAACGGGGCAAATAGCACTGGCATCTGTGTACAGATGTATTGGACTGAAGAGGATCTGCTGTTCTTGTCAGTTTCCTAAGCATAATTGAACTAGATATGGCCCGTGTGTGTAGGAAGCAGGGTTCTTTTGTTCTGAGCAAGCTCACTGTTCGGACCCCATAGGAAACACAGTAGAGTAGAGGAGTGCTCTTTTCTCAAAAGCAGAGTGTGTTTCTTGTAAGGTGAGCTAGTGTTTGTTTCCCAATCAGAAATGGAGTTGAATCCCATGCAGTTTCTGGTCCTACGAGCAAGAGGTGTTTTCTGATAAGAAGAGTCACTATTGCACTCCTATTGCCATACACAGTGCAAATAGCACGCGCGTCTGTTCCCAGCTAGTACAGTGTATTGGCCTGAAGAGGAGCTACCGTTCTTGTCAGTTTCCTAATTAGAGTTGAACTAGATATGGCCCGTGTGTGTAGGAAACACAGTTCTTTTGTTCTGAGGAAGCTCACTGTTCAGACCCCATAGGAAACACAGTAGAGTAGAAGAGTGCTCTTTTTTCAAAAGCTGAGTGTGTTTCTTGTAAGGCAAGCTAGCATTTGTTTCCCAGTCATAAATGGAGTTGAATCACATGCAGTTTTTGGTCCTACGAGCAAGAGTTGTTTTCTGGGAAGGAAAGTCACTATTGCACTCCCATTGCCATACACAGTGCAAATAGCACTCGCGTCTGTTCCCAGCATGTACAGTGTATTGGACTGAAGCGGAGCTACTGTTCTTGTCAGTTTCCTAAGTAGAGTTGAACTAGATATGGCCCCTGTGTGTAGGAAGCACATTTCTTTTGTTCTGAGCAAGCTCACTATTCCGACCCCATAGGAAACACAGTACAGTAGAAGAGTGCTCTTTTCTCAAAATCAGAGTGTCTTTCTTGTAAGGTGAGCTAGTGTTTGTTTCCCAGTCAAAAATGGAGTTGAATCCCATGCAGTTTCAGGTCCTATGAGCAAGAGTTGTTTTCTGATAAGAAGAGTCACTATTGTGCTCCTATTGCCATACACAGTGCAAATAGCACTCGCGTCTGTTCCCAGCTAGTACAGTGTATTGGACTGAAAAGGAGCTACCGTTCTTGTCAGTTTCCTAAGCAGAGTTGAACTAGATATGGCCCGTGTGTGTAGGAAGCACAGTTCTTTTTTTCTGAGCAAGCTCACTGTTCGGACCCCATAGGAAACACAGTAGAGTAGGAGAGTGCTCTTTTCTCAAAAGCCGAGTGTGTTTCTTGTAAGGCAAGCTAGAGTTTGTTTCCCATTCCTAAATGGAGTTGAGTCACATCCAGTTTTTGGTCCTACGAGCAAGAGTTGTTTTCTGGTAAGGAAAGTCACTATTGTGATCCCAATGCCATACACAGTGCAAATAGCACTCGCGTCTGTTCCCAGCAAGAACAGTGTGTTGGACTGAAGAGGAGCTACTGTTCTTGTCAGTTTCCTAAGCAGAGTTGAACTAGATATGCCCCGTGTGTGTAGGAAGCACAGTTCTTTTGTTCTGAGCATCCTCACTGTTGGGACCCCATAGGAAAGACAGTAGAGTAGAAGAGTGCTCTTTTCTCAAAAGCAGAGTGTGTTTCTTGTAAGGCGAGGTAGCGTTTGTTTCCCAGTCATAAATGGAGTTGAATCACATGCAGTTTCTTGTACTACGAGCAAGAGTTGTTTTTGGTAAGAAGATTCACTATTGCGCTCCCATTGTCATACACAGGGCAATTAGCACTGCCGTCTGTTCCCAGCATGTACAGTGTATTGGACTGAAGAGGATCTACTGTTCTTGTCAGTTTCCTAAGCAGAATTGATCTAGATATGGCCGTATTTGTAGGAAGCACAGTTCTTTTGTTCTGAGCAAACTCACTGTTCTGGCCCCATAGGAAACACAGTAGAGTGGAAGAGTGCTCTTTTCTCAAAAGAAGATTGTGTTTCTTGTAAGGTGAGCTAGCGTTTTTTTCCCAGTCCTAAATGGAGTTGAATCAAATGCAGTTTTTGTTCCTACTGGCAAGAGTTGTTTTCTGGTAAGGAAAGTCACTATTGTGCTCCCATTGCCATACACAGTGCAAATAGCACTCGTGTCTGTTCCCAGCAAGAACAGTGTGTTGGACTGAAGAGGAGCTACTGTTCTTGTCAGTTTCCTAAGCAGAGTTGAACTAGATATGCCCCGTGTGTGTAGGAAGCACAGTTCTTTTGTTCTGAGCATGCTCACTGTTGGGACCCCATAGGAAAGACAGTAGAGTAGAAGAGTGCTCTTTTCTCAAAAGCAGAGTGTGTTTCTTGTAAGGCGAGGTAGCGTTTGTTTCCCAGTCATAAATGGAGTTGAATCACATGCAGTTTCTTGTACTACGAGCAAGAGTTGTTTTTGGTAAGAAGATTCACTATTGCGCTCCCATTGTCATACACAGGGCAATTAGCACTGCCGTCTGTTCCCAGCATGTACAGTGTATTGGACTGAAGAGGATCTACTGTTCTTGTCAGTTTCCTAAGCAGAATTGATCTAGATATGGCCGTATTTGTAGGAAGCACAGTTCTTTTGTTCTGAGCAAACTCACTGTTCTGGCCCTATAGGAAACACAGTAGAGTAGAAGAGTGCTCTTTTCTCAAAAGCAGATTGTGTTTCTTGTAAGGTGAGCTAGCGTTTTTTTCCCAGTCCTAAATGGAGTTGAATCACATGCAGTTTTTGGTCCTACGAGCAAGAGTTGTTTTCTGGTAAGGAAAGTCACTATTGTGCTCCCATTGCCATACACAGTGCAAATAGCACTCGTGTCTGTTCCCAACAAGTACAGTGTATTGGACTGAAGCGGAGCTACTGTTCTTGTCAGTTTCCTAAGCAGAGTTGAACTAGATATGGCCCCTGTGTGTAGGAAGCACAATTCTTTTGTTCTGAGAATGCTAACTGTTCTGGCCCTATAGGAAACACATTAGAGTAGAAGAGTGCTCTTTTCTCAAAAGCAGATTGTGTTTCTTTTAAGGCGAGCTAGCGATTGTTTCCCAATCCTAAATGGAGAGGAATCACATGCAGTTTCTGGTCCTACGAGCAAGAGTTGTTTTCTGGTAAGTAGAGTCACTATTGCGATTCCATTGTCATAAACGGGGCAAATAGCACTGGCATCTGTTCCCACCAAGTACAGTGTATTGGAATGAAGATGAGCTGCTGTTCTTGTCAGTTTCCTAAGCATAATTGAACTAGATATGGCCCGTGTGTGTAGGAAGCACAGTTCATTTGTTCTGAGCAAGCTCACTGTTCGGAACCATAGGAAACACAGTAGAGTAGAGGAGTGCTCCTTTCTCAAAAGCAGAGTGTTTTTCTTGTAAGGCAAGCTAGCATTTGTTTCCCAGTCCTAAATGGAGTTGAATCACATCCTGTTTTTGGTCCTACGAGCAAGATTTGTTTTCTGGTAATAAAGTCACTGTTGCGCTCCCATTGCCATACACAGTATAAATAGCACTCGCATCTGTTCCCAGCAAGTACAGTGTACTGGACTGAAGCGGAGCTACTGTTCTTGTCAGTTTCCTAAGCAGAGTTGAACTAGATATGGCCCGTGTGTGTAGGAAGCACAGTTCTTTTGTTCTGAGCAAGCTCATTGTTCGGACCCCTTATGAACCACAGTAGAATAGAAGACTGCTCTTTTCTCAAAAGCAGAGTGTGTTTCTTGTAAGGCGAGCTAGCGTTTGTTTCCCAGTCCTAAATGGATTTGAATCACATGCAGTTTTTGGTTCTACGAGCAAGAGTTGTTTTCTGGAAAGGAAAGTCACTATTGTGCTCCCATTTACATACACAGTGCAAATAGCACTCGCATCTGTTCCCAGCAAGTACAGTGTATTGGACTGAAGCGGAGCTACTGTTCTTGTCAGTTTCCTAAGCAGAGTTGAACTAATTAAGGCCCCTGTGTGTAGGAAGCACAGTTCTTTTGTTCCGAGCAAGCTCACTGTTCGGACACCATAGGAAACACAGTAGAGTAGAAGAGTGCACTTTTCTCAAAAGCAGAGTGTGTTTCTTGTAAGGTGAGCTAGCGTTTGTTTCCCAATCCTAAATGGAGAAGAATCACATGCAGTTTCTTGTCCTACGAGCAAGAGTTGTTTTCTGGTAAGAAGAGTCACTATTGCGCTCCCATTGTGATACATAGGGCAAATAGCACTGGCGTCTGTTCCCAGCATGTACAGTGTATTGGACTGAGGAGGATCTACTGTTCTTGTCAGTTTCCTAAGCAGACTTGAACTAGATATGGCCCGTGTGTATAGGAAGCACAGTTCTATTGTTCTGAGAATGCTCACTGTTCTGGCCCTATGGGAAACACAGTAGAGTAGAAGAGTGCTCTTTTCTCAAAAGCAGAGTGTGTTTCTTGTAAGGCGAGCTAGCGTTTGTTTCCCAGTCCTAAATGGAGTTGAATCACATGCAGTTTCTGGACCTATGAGCATGAATTGTTTTCTGGTAAGAAGAGTCACTACTGCGCTCCCCTTGTCATACACAGGGCAAATAGCACTGGCTTCTGTTCCCAGCATGTACAGTGTATTGGACTGAAGAGGATCTACTGTTCTTGTCAGTTTTCTAAGCAGAGTTGAACTAGATATGGACCGTGTGTGTAGGAAGCACAGTTCTTTTGTTCTGCGAATGCTCACTGTTTGGCCTTATAGGAAACACATTAGAGTAGAAGACTGCTCTTTTCTCAAAAGCAGAGTGTGTTTCTTGTAAGTCGAGCTAGCGTTTGTTTCCCAGTCCTAAATGGAGTTGAATCCCATGCAGTTTCTGGTGCTACCAGCAAGAGTTCTTTTCTGGTAAGAAGAGTCACTATTGTGCTCCCATTGTCATACACAAGGCAAATAGCACTGGCGTTTAATCCCAGCAAGTACAGTGTATTGGACTGAAGAGGATCTACCTTTCTTGTCAGTTTCCTAAGCAGAGTTGAATTAGATATGGCCCGTGTGTGTAGGAAGCACAGTTCTTTTGTTCTGAGCAAGCTCACTGTTCGGACCCCATAGGAAACACAGTAGAGTAGAAGAGTGCTCTTTTCTCAAAAGCAGAGTGTGTTTCTTGTAAGGCGAGCTAGCATTTGTTTCCCAATCCTAAATGGAGATGAATCACATGCAGTTTCTTGTCCTACGAGTAAGAGATGTTTTCTGGTAAGAAGAGTCACTATTGCGCTACCATTGTCATACACAGGGCAAATAGCACTGGCGTCTGTTCCCAGCATGTACAGTGTATTGGACTGAAGAGTATCTACTGTTCTTGTCAGTTTCCTAAGCAGAGTTGAACTAGATATGGCCCGTGTGTGCTAGGAAGCACAGTTCTTTTGTTCTGAGAATGCTCACTGTTCTGGCCTTATAGGAAAGACATTAGAGTAGAAGAGTGCTCCTTTGTCAAAAGCAGAGTGTGTTTCTTGTAAGTCAAGCTAGCGTTTGTTTCCCAGTTCTAAATGGAGTTGAAACACATGCAGTTTCTGGTCCTACGAGCAAGAGTTGTTTTCTGGAAAGAAGAGTCACTATTGCGCTCCCATTGTCATAAACGGGGCAAATAGCACTGGCATCTGTGTACAGATGTATTGGACTGAAGAGGATCTGCTGTTCTTGTCAGTTTCCTAAGCATAATTGAACTAGATATGGCCCGTGTGTGTAGGAAGCAGGGTTCTTTTGTTCTGAGCAAGCTCACTGTTCGGACCCCATAGGAAACACAGTAGAGTAGAGGAGTGCTCTTTTCTCAAAAGCAGAGTGTGTTTCTTGTAAGGTGAGCTAGTGTTTGTTTCCCAATCAGAAATGGAGTTGAATCCCATGCAGTTTCTGGTCCTACGAGCAAGAGGTGTTTTCTGATAAGAAGAGTCACTATTGCACTCCTATTGCCATACACAGTGCAAATAGCACGCGCGTCTGTTCCCAGCTAGTACAGTGTATTGGCCTGAAGAGGAGCTACCGTTCTTGTCAGTTTCCTAATTAGAGTTGAACTAGATATGGCCCGTGTGTGTAGGAAACACAGTTCTTTTGTTCTGAGGAAGCTCACTGTTCAGACCCCATAGGAAACACAGTAGAGTAGAAGAGTGCTCTTTTTTCAAAAGCTGAGTGTGTTTCTTGTAAGGCAAGCTAGCATTTGTTTCCCAGTCATAAATGGAGTTGAATCACATGCAGTTTTTGGTCCTACGAGCAAGAGTTGTTTTCTGGGAAGGAAAGTCACTATTGCACTCCCATTGCCATACACAGTGCAAATAGCACTCGCGTCTGTTCCCAGCATGTACAGTGTATTGGACTGAAGCGGAGCTACTGTTCTTGTCAGTTTCCTAAGTAGAGTTGAACTAGATATGGCCCCTGTGTGTAGGAAGCACATTTCTTTTGTTCTGAGCAAGCTCACTATTCCGACCCCATAGGAAACACAGTACAGTAGAAGAGTGCTCTTTTCTCAAAATCAGAGTGTCTTTCTTGTAAGGTGAGCTAGTGTTTGTTTCCCAGTCAAAAATGGAGTTGAATCCCATGCAGTTTCAGGTCCTATGAGCAAGAGTTGTTTTCTGATAAGAAGAGTCACTATTGTGCTCCTATTGCCATACACAGTGCAAATAGCACTCGCGTCTGTTCCCAGCTAGTACAGTGTATTGGACTGAAAAGGAGCTACCGTTCTTGTCAGTTTCCTAAGCAGAGTTGAACTAGATATGGCCCGTGTGTGTAGGAAGCACAGTTCTTTTTTTCTGAGCAAGCTCACTGTTCGGACCCCATAGGAAACACAGTAGAGTAGGAGAGTGCTCTTTTCTCAAAAGCCGAGTGTGTTTCTTGTAAGGCAAGCTAGAGTTTGTTTCCCATTCCTAAATGGAGTTGAGTCACATCCAGTTTTTGGTCCTACGAGCAAGAGTTGTTTTCTGGTAAGGAAAGTCACTATTGTGATCCCAATGCCATACACAGTGCAAATAGCACTCGCGTCTGTTCCCAGCAAGAACAGTGTGTTGGACTGAAGAGGAGCTACTGTTCTTGTCAGTTTCCTAAGCAGAGTTGAACTAGATATGCCCCGTGTGTGTAGGAAGCACAGTTCTTTTGTTCTGAGCATCCTCACTGTTGGGACCCCATAGGAAAGACAGTAGAGTAGAAGAGTGCTCTTTTCTCAAAAGCAGAGTGTGTTTCTTGTAAGGCGAGGTAGCGTTTGTTTCCCAGTCATAAATGGAGTTGAATCACATGCAGTTTCTTGTACTACGAGCAAGAGTTGTTTTTGGTAAGAAGATTCACTATTGCGCTCCCATTGTCATACACAGGGCAATTAGCACTGCCGTCTGTTCCCAGCATGTACAGTGTATTGGACTGAAGAGGATCTACTGTTCTTGTCAGTTTCCTAAGCAGAATTGATCTAGATATGGCCGTATTTGTAGGAAGCACAGTTCTTTTGTTCTGAGCAAACTCACTGTTCTGGCCCTATAGGAAACACAGTAGAGTAGAAGAGTGCTCTTTTCTCAAAAGCAGATTGTGTTTCTTGTAAGGTGAGCTAGCGTTTTTTTCCCAGTCCTAAATGGAGTTGAATCAAATGCAGTTTTTGTTCCTACGAGCAAGAGTTGTTTTCTGGTAAGGAAAGTCACTATTGTGCTCCCATTGCCATACACAGTGCAAATAGCACTCGTGTCTGTTCCCAGCAAGAACAGTGTGTTGGACTGAAGAGGAGCTACTGTTCTTGTCAGTTTCCTAAGCAGAGTTGAACTAGATATGCCCCGTGTGTGTAGGAAGCACAGTTCTTTTGTTCTGAGCATGCTCACTGTTGGGACCCCATAGGAAAGACAGTAGAGTAGAAGAGTGCTCTTTTCTCAAAAGCAGAGTGTGTTTCTTGTAAGGCGAGGTAGCGTTTGTTTCCCAGTCATAAATGGAGTTGAATCACATGCAGTTTCTTGTACTACGAGCAAGAGTTGTTTTTGGTAAGAAGATTCACTATTGCGCTCCCATTGTCATACACAGGGCAATTAGCACTGCCGTCTGTTCCCAGCATGTACAGTGTATTGGACTGAAGAGGATCTACTGTTCTTGTCAGTTTCCTAAGCAGAATTGATCTAGATATGGCCGTATTTGTAGGAAGCACAGTTCTTTTGTTCTGAGCAAACTCACTGTTCTGGCCCTATAGGAAACACAGTAGAGTAGAAGAGTGCTCTTTTCTCAAAAGCAGATTGTGTTTCTTGTAAGGTGAGCTAGCGTTTTTTTCCCAGTCCTAAATGGAGTTGAATCACATGCAGTTTTTGGTCCTACGAGCAAGAGTTGTTTTCTGGTAAGGAAAGTCACTATTGTGCTCCCATTGCCATACACAGTGCAAATAGCACTCGTGTCTGTTCCCAACAAGTACAGTGTATTGGACTGAAGCGGAGCTACTGTTCTTGTCAGTTTCCTAAGCAGAGTTGAACTAGATATGGCCCCTGTGTGTAGGAAGCACAATTCTTTTGTTCTGAGAATGCTAACTGTTCTGGCCCTATAGGAAACACATTAGAGTAGAAGAGTGCTCTTTTCTCAAAAGCAGATTGTGTTTCTTTTAAGGCGAGCTAGCGATTGTTTCCCAATCCTAAATGGAGATGAATCACATGCAGTTTCTGGTCCTACGAGCAAGAGTTGTTTTCTGGTAAGTAGAGTCACTATTGCGATTCCATTGTCATAAACGGGGCAAATAGCACTGGCATCTGTTCCCACCAAGTACAGTGTATTGGAATGAAGATGAGCTGCTGTTCTTGTCAGTTTCCTAAGCATAATTGAACTAGATATGGCCCGTGTGTGTAGGAAGCACAGTTCATTTGTTCTGAGCAAGCTCACTGTTCGGAACCATAGGAAACACAGTAGAGTAGAGGAGTGCTCCTTTCTCAAAAGCAGAGTGTTTTTCTTGTAAGGCAAGCTAGCATTTGTTTCCCAGTCCTAAATGGAGTTGAATCACATCCTGTTTTTGGTCCTACGAGCAAGATTTGTTTTCTGGTAATAAAGTCACTGTTGCGCTCCCATTGCCATACACAGTATAAATAGCACTCGCATCTGTTCCCAGCAAGTACAGTGTACTGGACTGAAGCGGAGCTACTGTTCTTGTCAGTTTCCTAAGCAGAGTTGAACTAGATATGGCCCGTGTGTGTAGGAAGCACAGTTCTTTTGTTCTGAGCAAGCTCATTGTTCGGACCCCTTATGAACCACAGTAGAATAGAAGACTGCTCTTTTCTCAAAAGCAGAGTGTGTTTCTTGTAAGGCGAGCTAGCGTTTGTTTCCCAGTCCTAAATGGATTTGAATCACATGCAGTTTTTGGTTCTACGAGCAAGAGTTGTTTTCTGGAAAGGAAAGTCACTATTGTGCTCCCATTTACATACACAGTGCAAATAGCACTCGCATCTGTTCCCAGCAAGTACAGTGTATTGGACTGAAGCGGAGCTACTGTTCTTGTCAGTTTCCTAAGCAGAGTTGAACTAGATATGGCCCCTGTGTGTAGGAAGCGCAGTTCTTTTGTTCTGAGCAAGCTCACTGTTCGGACCCCATAGGAAACACAGTAGAGTAGAAGAGTGCTGTTTTCTCAAAAGCAGTGTGTGTTTCTTGTAAGGCGAGCTAGCGTTTGTTTCCCAGTTCTAAATGGAGTTGAATCACATGCAGTTTCTGTTCCTATGAGCAAGAATTGTTTTCTGGGAAGAAGAGTCACTATTGTGCTCCCATTGCCATACACAATGCAAATAGCACTCGCATCTGTTCCCAGCAAGTACAGTGTATTGGACTGAAGAGGAGCTACTGTTCATGTCAGTTTCCTAAGCAGAGTTGAACTAATTAAGGCCCCTGTGTGTAGGAAGCACAGTTCTTTTGTTCCGAGCAAGCTCACTGTTCGGACACCATAGGAAACACAGTAGAGTAGAAGAGTGCACTTTTCTCAAAAGCAGAGTGTGTTTCTTGTAAGGTGAGCTAGCGTTTGTTTCCCAATCCTAAATGGAGAAGAATCACATGCAGTTTCTTGTCCTACGAGCAAGAGTTGTTTTCTGGTAAGAAGAGTCACTATTGCGCTCCCATTGTGATACATAGGGCAAATAGCACTGGCGTCTGTTCCCAGCATGTACAGTGTATTGGACTGAGGAGGATCTACTGTTCTTGTCAGTTTCCTAAGCAGACTTGAACTAGATATGGCCCGTGTGTATAGGAAGCACAGTTCTATTGTTCTGAGAATGCTCACTGTTCTGGCCCTATGGGAAACACAGTAGAGTAGAAGAGTGCTCTTTTCTCAAAAGCAGAGTGTGTTTCTTGTAAGGCGAGCTAGCGTTTGTTTCCCAGTCCTAAATGGAGTTGAATCACATGCAGTTTCTGGACCTATGAGCATGAATTGTTTTCTGGTAAGAAGAGTCACTACTGCGCTCCCCTTGTCATACACAGGGCAAATAGCACTGGCTTCTGTTCCCAGCATGTACAGTGTATTGGACTGAAGAGGATCTACTGTTCTTGTCAGTTTTCTAAGCAGAGTTGAACTAGATATGGACCGTGTGTGTAGGAAGCACAGTTCTTTTGTTCTGCGAATGCTCACTGTTTGGCCTTATAGGAAACACATTAGAGTAGAAGACTGCTCTTTTCTCAAAAGCAGAGTGTGTTTCTTGTAAGTCGAGCTAGCGTTTGTTTCCCAGTCCTAAATGGAGTTGAATCCCATGCAGTTTCTGGTGCTACCAGCAAGAGTTCTTTTCTGGTAAGAAGAGTCACTATTGTGCTCCCATTGTCATACACAAGGCAAATAGCACTGGCGTTTAATCCCAGCAAGTACAGTGTATTGGACTGAAGAGGATCTACCTTTCTTGTCAGTTTCCTAAGCAGAGTTGAATTAGATATGGCCCGTGTGTGTAGGAAGCACAGTTCTTTTGTTCTGAGCAAGCTCACTGTTCGGACCCCATAGGAAACACAGTAGAGTAGAAGAGTGCTCTTTTCTCAAAAGCAGAGTGTGTTTCTTGTAAGGCGAGCTAGCATTTGTTTCCCAATCCTAAATGGAGATGAATCACATGCAGTTTCTTGTCCTACGAGTAAGAGATGTTTTCTGTTAAGAAGAGTCACTATTGCGCTACCATTGTCATACACAGGGCAAATAGCACTGGCGTCTGTTCCCAGCATGTACAGTGTATTGGACTGAAGAGTATCTACTGTTCTTGTCAGTTTCCTAAGCAGAGTTGAACTAGATATGGCCCGTGTGTGCTAGGAAGCACAGTTCTTTTGTTCTGAGAATGCTCACTGTTCTGGCCTTATAGGAAAGACATTAGAGTAGAAGAGTGCTCCTTTGTCAAAAGCAGAGTGTGTTTCTTGTAAGTCAAGCTAGCGTTTGTTTCCCAGTTCTAAATGGAGTTGAAACACATGCAGTTTCTGGTCCTACGAGCAAGAGTTTTTTTCTGGAAAGAAGAGTCACTATTGCGCTCCCATTGTCATAAACGGGGCAAATAGCACTGGCATCTGTGTACAGATGTATTGGACTGAAGAGGATTTGCTGTTCTTGTCAGTTTCCTAAGCATAATTGAACTAGATATGGCCCGTGTGTGTAGGAAGCAGGGTTCTTTTGTTCTGAGCAAGCTCACTGTTCGGACCCCATAGGAAACACAGTAGAGTAGAGGAGTGCTCTTTTCTCAAAAGCAGAGTGTGTTTCTTGTAAGGTGAGCTAGTGTTTGTTTCCCAATCAGAAATGGAGTTGAATCCCATGCAGTTTCTGGTCCTACGAGCAAGAGGTGTTTTCTGATAAGAAGAGTCACTATTGCACTCCTATTGCCATACACAGTGCAAATAGCACGCGCGTCTGTTCCCAGCTAGTACAGTGTATTGGCCTGAAGAGGAGCTACCGTTCTTGTCAGTTTCCTAATTAGAGTTGAACTAGATATGGCCCGTGTGTGTAGGAAACACAGTTCTTTTGTTCTGAGGAAGCTCACTGTTCAGACCCCATAGGAAACACAGTAGAGTAGAAGAGTGCTCTTTTTTCAAAAGCTGAGTGTGTTTCTTGTAAGGCAAGCTAGCATTTGTTTCCCAGTCATAAATGGAGTTGAATCACATGCAGTTTTTGGTCCTACGAGCAAGAGTTGTTTTCTGGTAAGGAAAGTCACTATTGTGATCCCAATGCCATACACAGTGCAAATAGCACTCGCGTCTGTTCCCAGCAAGAACAGTGTGTTGGACTGAAGAGGAGCTACTGTTCTTGTCAGTTTCCTAAGCAGAGTTGAACTAGATATGCCCCGTGTGTGTAGGAAGCACAGTTCTTTTGTTCTGAGCATCCTCACTGTTGGGACCCCATAGGAAAGACAGTAGAGTAGAAGAGTGCTCTTTTCTCAAAAGCAGAGTGTGTTTCTTGTAAGGCGAGGTAGCGTTTGTTTCCCAGTCATAAATGGAGTTGAATCACATGCAGTTTCTTGTACTACGAGCAAGAGTTGTTTTTGGTAAGAAGATTCACTATTGCGCTCCCATTGTCATACACAGGGCAATTAGCACTGCCGTCTGTTCCCAGCATGTACAGTGTATTGGACTGAAGAGGATCTACTGTTCTTGTCAGTTTCCTAAGCAGAATTGATCTAGATATGGCCGTATTTGTAGGAAGCACAGTTCTTTTGTTCTGAGCAAACTCACTGTTCTGGCCCTATAGGAAACACAGTAGAGTAGAAGAGTGCTCTTTTCTCAAAAGCAGATTGTGTTTCTTGTAAGGTGAGCTAGCGTTTTTTTCCCAGTCCTAAATGGAGTTGAATCAAATGCAGTTTTTGTTCCTACGAGCAAGAGTTGTTTTCTGGTAAGGAAAGTCACTATTGTGCTCCCATTGCCATACACAGTGCAAATAGCACTCGTGTCTGTTCCCAGCAAGAACAGTGTGTTGGACTGAAGAGGAGTTACTGTTCTTGTCAGTTTCCTAAGCAGAGTTGAACTAGATATGCCCCGTGTGTGTAGGAAGCACAGTTCTTTTGTTCTGAGCATGCTCACTGTTGGGACCCCATAGGAAAGACAGTAGAGTAGAAGAGTGCTCTTTTCTCAAAAGCAGAGTGTGTTTCTTGTAAGGCGAGGTAGCGTTTGTTTCCCAGTCATAAATGGAGTTGAATCACATGCAGTTTCTTGTACTACGAGCAAGAGTTGTTTTTGGTAAGAAGATTCACTATTGCGCTCCCATTGTCATACACAGGGCAATTAGCACTGCCGTCTGTTCCCAGCATGTACAGTGTATTGGACTGAAGAGGATCTACTGTTCTTGTCAGTTTCCTAAGCAGAATTGATCTAGATATGGCCGTATTTGTAGGAAGCACAGTTCTTTTGTTCTGAGCAAACTCACTGTTCTGGCCCTATAGGAAACACAGTAGAGTAGAAGAGTGCTCTTTTCTCAAAAGCAGATTGTGTTTCTTGTAAGGTGAGCTAGCGTTTTTTTCCCAGTCCTAAATGGAGTTGAATCACATGCAGTTTTTGGTCCTACGAGCAAGAGTTGTTTTCTGGTAAGGAAAGTCACTATTGTGCTCCCATTGCCATACACAGTGCAAATAGCACTCGTGTCTGTTCCCAACAAGTACAGTGTATTGGACTGAAGCGGAGCTACTGTTCTTGTCAGTTTCCTAAGCAGAGTTGAACTAGATATGGCCCCTGTGTGTAGGAAGCACAATTCTTTTGTTCTGAGAATGCTAACTGTTCTGGCCCTATAGGAAACACATTAGAGTAGAAGAGTGCTCTTTTCTCAAAAGCAGATTGTGTTTCTTTTAAGGCGAGCTAGCGATTGTTTCCCAATCCTAAATGGAGATGAATCACATGCAGTTTCTGGTCCTACGAGCAAGAGTTGTTTTCTGGTAAGTAGAGTCACTATTGCGATTCCATTGTCATAAACGGGGCAAATAGCACTGGCATCTGTTCCCACCAAGTACAGTGTATTGGAATGAAGATGAGCTGCTGTTCTTGTCAGTTTCCTAAGCATAATTGAACTAGATATGGCCCGTGTGTGTAGGAAGCACAGTTCATTTGTTCTGAGCAAGCTCACTGTTCGGAACCATAGGAAACACAGTAGAGTAGAGGAGTGCTCCTTTCTCAAAAGCAGAGTGTTTTTCTTGTAAGGCAAGCTAGCATTTGTTTCCCAGTCCTAAATGGAGTTGAATCACATCCTGTTTTTGGTCCTACGAGCAAGATTTGTTTTCTGGTAATAAAGTCACTGTTGCGCTCCCATTGCCATACACAGTATAAATAGCACTCGCATCTGTTCCCAGCAAGTACAGTGTACTGGACTGAAGCGGAGCTACTGTTCTTGTCAGTTTCCTAAGCAGAGTTGAACTAGATATGGCCCGTGTGTGTAGGAAGCACAGTTCTTTTGTTCTGAGCAAGCTCATTGTTCGGACCCCTTATGAACCACAGTAGAATAGAAGACTGCTCTTTTCTCAAAAGCAGAGTGTGTTTCTTGTAAGGCGAGCTAGCGTTTGTTTCCCAGTCCTAAATGGATTTGAATCACATGCAGTTTTTGGTTCTACGAGCAAGAGTTGTTTTCTGGAAAGGAAAGTCACTATTGTGCTCCCATTTACATACACAGTGCAAATAGCACTCGCATCTGTTCCCAGCAAGTACAGTGTATTGGACTGAAGCGGAGCTACTGTTCTTGTCAGTTTCCTAAGCAGAGTTGAACTAGATATGGCCCCTGTGTGTAGGAAGCGCAGTTCTTTTGTTCTGAGCAAGCTCACTGTTCGGACCCCATAGGAAACACAGTAGAGTAGAAGAGTGCTGTTTTCTCAAAAGCAGTGTGTGTTTCTTGTAAGGCGAGCTAGCGTTTGTTTCCCAGTTCTAAATGGAGTTGAATCACATGCAGTTTCTGTTCCTATGAGCAAGAATTGTTTTCTGGGAAGAAGAGTCACTATTGTGCTCCCATTGCCATACACAATGCAAATAGCACTCGCATCTGTTCCCAGCAAGTACAGTGTATTGGACTGAAGAGGAGCTACTGTTCATGTCAGTTTCCTAAGCAGAGTTGAACTAATTAAGGCCCCTGTGTGTAGGAAGCACAGTTCTTTTGTTCCGAGCAAGCTCACTGTTCGGACACCATAGGAAACACAGTAGAGTAGAAGAGTGCACTTTTCTCAAAAGCAGAGTGTGTTTCTTGTAAGGTGAGCTAGCGTTTGTTTCCCAATCCTAAATGGAGAAGAATCACATGCAGTTTCTTGTCCTACGAGCAAGAGTTGTTTTCTGGTAAGAAGAGTCACTATTGCGCTCCCATTGTGATACATAGGGCAAATAGCACTGGCGTCTGTTCCCAGCATGTACAGTGTATTGGACTGAGGAGGATCTACTGTTCTTGTCAGTTTCCTAAGCAGACTTGAACTAGATATGGCCCGTGTGTATAGGAAGCACAGTTCTATTGTTCTGAGAATGCTCACTGTTCTGGCCCTATGGGAAACACAGTAGAGTAGAAGAGTGCTCTTTTCTCAAAAGCAGAGTGTGTTTCTTGTAAGGCGAGCTAGCGTTTGTTTCCCAGTCCTAAATGGAGTTGAATCACATGCAGTTTCTGGACCTATGAGCATGAATTGTTTTCTGGTAAGAAGAGTCACTACTGCGCTCCCCTTGTCATACACAGGGCAAATAGCACTGGCTTCTGTTCCCAGCATGTACAGTGTATTGGACTGAAGAGGATCTACTGTTCTTGTCAGTTTTCTAAGCAGAGTTGAACTAGATATGGACCGTGTGTGTAGGAAGCACAGTTCTTTTGTTCTGCGAATGCTCACTGTTTGGCCTTATAGGAAACACATTAGAGTAGAAGACTGCTCTTTTCTCAAAAGCAGAGTGTGTTTCTTGTAAGTCGAGCTAGCGTTTGTTTCCCAGTCCTAAATGGAGTTGAATCCCATGCAGTTTCTGGTGCTACCAGCAAGAGTTCTTTTCTGGTAAGAAGAGTCACTATTGTGCTCCCATTGTCATACACAAGGCAAATAGCACTGGCGTTTAATCCCAGCAAGTACAGTGTATTGGACTGAAGAGGATCTACCTTTCTTGTCAGTTTCCTAAGCAGAGTTGAATTAGATATGGCCCGTGTGTGTAGGAAGCACAGTTCTTTTGTTCTGAGCAAGCTCACTGTTCGGACCCCATAGGAAACACAGTAGAGTAGAAGAGTGCTCTTTTCTCAAAAGCAGAGTGTGTTTCTTGTAAGGCGAGCTAGCATTTGTTTCCCAATCCTAAATGGAGATGAATCACATGCAGTTTCTTGTCCTACGAGTAAGAGATGTTTTCTGTTAAGAAGAGTCACTATTGCGCTACCATTGTCATACACAGGGCAAATAGCACTGGCGTCTGTTCCCAGCATGTACAGTGTATTGGACTGAAGAGTATCTACTGTTCTTGTCAGTTTCCTAAGCAGAGTTGAACTAGATATGGCCCGTGTGTGCTAGGAAGCACAGTTCTTTTGTTCTGAGAATGCTCACTGTTCTGGCCTTATAGGAAAGACATTAGAGTAGAAGAGTGCTCCTTTGTCAAAAGCAGAGTGTGTTTCTTGTAAGTCAAGCTAGCGTTTGTTTCCCAGTTCTAAATGGAGTTGAAACACATGCAGTTTCTGGTCCTACGAGCAAGAGTTTTTTTCTGGAAAGAAGAGTCACTATTGCGCTCCCATTGTCATAAACGGGGCAAATAGCACTGGCATCTGTGTACAGATGTATTGGACTGAAGAGGATTTGCTGTTCTTGTCAGTTTCCTAAGCATAATTGAACTAGATATGGCCCGTGTGTGTAGGAAGCAGGGTTCTTTTGTTCTGAGCAAGCTCACTGTTCGGACCCCATAGGAAACACAGTAGAGTAGAGGAGTGCTCTTTTCTCAAAAGCAGAGTGTGTTTCTTGTAAGGTGAGCTAGTGTTTGTTTCCCAATCAGAAATGGAGTTGAATCCCATGCAGTTTCTGGTCCTACGAGCAAGAGGTGTTTTCTGATAAGAAGAGTCACTATTGCACTCCTATTGCCATACACAGTGCAAATAGCACGCGCGTCTGTTCCCAGCTAGTACAGTGTATTGGCCTGAAGAGGAGCTACCGTTCTTGTCAGTTTCCTAATTAGAGTTGAACTAGATATGGCCCGTGTGTGTAGGAAACACAGTTCTTTTGTTCTGAGGAAGCTCACTGTTCAGACCCCATAGGAAACACAGTAGAGTAGAAGAGTGCTCTTTTTTCAAAAGCTGAGTGTGTTTCTTGTAAGGCAAGCTAGCATTTGTTTCCCAGTCATAAATGGAGTTGAATCACATGCAGTTTTTGGTCCTACGAGCAAGAGTTGTTTTCTGGTAAGGAAAGTCACTATTGTGATCCCAATGCCATACACAGTGCAAATAGCACTCGCGTCTGTTCCCAGCAAGAACAGTGTGTTGGACTGAAGAGGAGCTACTGTTCTTGTCAGTTTCCTAAGCAGAGTTGAACTAGATATGCCCCGTGTGTGTAGGAAGCACAGTTCTTTTGTTCTGAGCATCCTCACTGTTGGGACCCCATAGGAAAGACAGTAGAGTAGAAGAGTGCTCTTTTCTCAAAAGCAGAGTGTGTTTCTTGTAAGGCGAGGTAGCGTTTGTTTCCCAGTCATAAATGGAGTTGAATTACATGCAGTTTCTTGTACTACGAGCAAGAGTTGTTTTTGGTAAGAAGATTCACTATTGCGCTCCCATTGTCATACACAGGGCAATTAGCACTGCCGTCTGTTCCCAGCATGTACAGTGTATTGGACTGAAGAGGATCTACTGTTCTTGTCAGTTTCCTAAGCAGAATTGATCTAGATATGGCCGTATTTGTAGGAAGCACAGTTCTTTTGTTCTGAGCAAACTCACTGTTCTGGCCCTATAGGAAACACAGTAGAGTAGAAGAGTGCTCTTTTCTCAAAAGCAGATTGTGTTTCTTGTAAGGTGAGCTAGCGTTTTTTTCCCAGTCCTAAATGGAGTTGAATCAAATGCAGTTTTTGTTCCTACGAGCAAGAGTTGTTTTCTGGTAAGGAAAGTCACTATTGTGCTCCCATTGCCATACACAGTGCAAATAGCACTCGTGTCTGTTCCCAGCAAGAACAGTGTGTTGGACTGAAGAGGAGCTACTGTTCTTGTCAGTTTCCTAAGCAGAGTTGAACTAGATATGCCCCGTGTGTGTAGGAAGCACAGTTCTTTTGTTCTGAGCATGCTCACTGTTGGGACCCCATAGGAAAGACAGTAGAGTAGAAGAGTGCTCTTTTCTCAAAAGCAGAGTGTGTTTCTTGTAAGGCGAGGTAGCGTTTGTTTCCCAGTCATAAATGGAGTTGAATCACATGCAGTTTCTTGTACTACGAGCAAGAGTTGTTTTTGGTAAGAAGATTCACTATTGCGCTCCCATTGTCATACACAGGGCAATTAGCACTGCCGTCTGTTCCCAGCATGTACAGTGTATTGGACTGAAGAGGATCTACTGTTCTTGTCAGTTTCCTAAGCAGAATTGATCTAGATATGGCCGTATTTGTAGGAAGCACAGTTCTTTTGTTCTGAGCAAACTCACTGTTCTGGCCCTATAGGAAACACAGTAGAGTAGAAGAGTGCTCTTTTCTCAAAAGCAGATTGTGTTTCTTGTAAGGTGAGCTAGCGTTTTTTTCCCAGTCCTAAATGGAGTTGAATCACATGCAGTTTTTGGTCCTACGAGCAAGAGTTGTTTTCTGGTAAGGAAAGTCACTATTGTGCTCCCATTGCCATACACAGTGCAAATAGCACTCGTGTCTGTTCCCAACAAGTACAGTGTATTGGACTGAAGCGGAGCTACTGTTCTTGTCAGTTTCCTAAGCAGAGTTGAACTAGATATGGCCCCTGTGTGTAGGAAGCGCAGTTCTTTTGTTCTGAGCAAGCTCACTGTTCGGACCCCATAGGAAACACAGTAGAGTAGAAGAGTGCTGTTTTCTCAAAAGCAGTGTGTGTTTCTTGTAAGGCGAGCTAGCGTTTGTTTCCCAGTTCTAAATGGAGTTGAATCACATGCAGTTTCTGTTCCTATGAGCAAGAATTGTTTTCTGGGAAGAAGAGTCACTATTGTGCTCCCATTGCCATACACAATGCAAATAGCACTCGCATCTGTTCCCAGCAAGTACAGTGTATTGGACTGAAGAGGAGCTACTGTTCATGTCAGTTTCCTAAGCAGAGTTGAACTAATTATGGCCCCTGTGTGTAGGAAGCACAGTTCTTTTGTTCCGAGCAAGCTCACTGTTCGGACACCATAGGAAACACAGTAGAGTAGAAGAGTGCACTTTTCTCAAAAGCAGAGTGTGTTTCTTGTAAGGTGAGCTAGCGTTTGTTTCCCAATCCTAAATGGAGAAGAATCATATGCAGTTTCTTGTCCTACGAGCAAGAGTTGTTTTCTGGTAAGAAGAGTCACTATTGCGCTCCCATTGTGATACATAGGGCAAATAGCACTGGCGTCTGTTCCCAGCATGTACAGTGTATTGGACTGAGGAGGATCTACTGTTCTTGTCAGTTTCCTAAGCAGACTTGAACTAGATATGGCCCGTGTGTATAGGAAGCACAGTTCTATTGTTCTGAGAATGCTCACTGTTCTGGCCCTATGGGAAACACAGTAGAGTAGAAGAGTGCTCTTTTCTCAAAAGCAGAGTGTGTTTCTTGTAAGGCGAGCTAGCGTTTGTTTCCCAGTCCTAAATGGAGTTGAATCACATGCAGTTTCTGGACCTATGAGCATGAATTGTTTTCTGGTAAGAAGAGTCACTACTGCGCTCCCCTTGTCATACACAGGGCAAATAGCACTGGCTTCTGTTCCCAGCATGTACAGTGTATTGGACTGAAGAGGATCTACTGTTCTTGTCAGTTTTCTAAGCAGAGTTGAACTAGATATGGACCGTGTGTGTAGGAAGCACAGTTCTTTTGTTCTGCGAATGCTCACTGTTTGGCCTTATAGGAAACACATTAGAGTAGAAGACTGCTCTTTTCTCAAAAGCAGAGTGTGTTTCTTGTAAGTCGAGCTAGCGTTTGTTTCCCAGTCCTAAATGGAGTTGAATCCCATGCAGTTTCTGGTGCTACCAGCAAGAGTTCTTTTCTGGTAAGAAGAGTCACTATTGTGCTCCCATTGTCATACACAAGGCAAATAGCACTGGCGTTTAATCCCAGCAAGTACAGTGTATTGGACTGAAGAGGATCTACCTTTCTTGTCAGTTTCCTAAGCAGAGTTGAATTAGATATGGCCCGTGTGTGTAGGAAGCACAGTTCTTTTGTTCTGAGCAAGCTCACTGTTCGGACCCCATAGGAAACACAGTAGAGTAGAAGAGTGCTCTTTTCTCAAAAGCAGAGTGTGTTTCTTGTAAGGCGAGCTAGCATTTGTTTCCCAATCCTAAATGGAGATGAATCACATGCAGTTTCTTGTCCTACGAGTAAGAGATGTTTTCTGTTAAGAAGAGTCACTATTGCGCTACCATTGTCATACACAGGGCAAATAGCACTGGCGTCTGTTCCCAGCATGTACAGTGTATTGGACTGAAGAGTATCTACTGTTCTTGTCAGTTTCCTAAGCAGAGTTGAACTAGATATGGCCCGTGTGTGCTAGGAAGCACAGTTCTTTTGTTCTGAGAATGCTCACTGTTCTGGCCTTATAGGAAAGACATTAGAGTAGAAGAGTGCTCCTTTGTCAAAAGCAGAGTGTGTTTCTTGTAAGTCAAGCTAGCGTTTGTTTCCCAGTTCTAAATGGAGTTGAAACACATGCAGTTTCTGGTCCTACGAGCAAGAGTTTTTTTCTGGAAAGAAGAGTCACTATTGCGCTCCCATTGTCATAAACGGGGCAAATAGCACTGGCATCTGTGTACAGATGTATTGGACTGAAGAGGATTTGCTGTTCTTGTCAGATTCCTAAGCATAATTGAACTAGATATGGCCCGTGTGTGTAGGAAGCAGGGTTCTTTTGTTCTGAGCAAGCTCACTGTTCGGACCCCATAGGAAACACAGTAGAGTAGAGGAGTGCTCTTTTCTCAAAAGCAGAGTGTGTTTCTTGTAAGGTGAGCTAGTGTTTGTTTCCCAATCAGAAATGGAGTTGAATCCCATGCAGTTTCTGGTCCTACGAGCAAGAGGTGTTTTCTGATAAGAAGAGTCACTATTGCACTCCTATTGCCATACACAGTGCAAATAGCACGCGCGTCTGTTCCCAGCTAGTACAGTGTATTGGCCTGAAGAGGAGCTACCGTTCTTGTCAGTTTCCTAATTAGAGTTGAACTAGATATGGCCCGTGTGTGTAGGAAACACAGTTCTTTTGTTCTGAGGAAGCTCACTGTTCAGACCCCATAGGAAACACAGTAGAGTAGAAGAGTGCTCTTTTTTCAAAAGCTGAGTGTGTTTCTTGTAAGGCAAGCTAGCATTTGTTTCCCAGTCATAAATGGAGTTGAATCACATGCAGTTTTTGGTCCTACGAGCAAGAGTTGTTTTCTGGTAAGGAAAGTCACTATTGTGATCCCAATGCCATACACAGTGCAAATAGCACTCGCGTCTGTTCCCAGCAAGAACAGTGTGTTGGACTGAAGAGGAGCTACTGTTCTTGTCAGTTTCCTAAGCAGAGTTGAACTAGATATGCCCCGTGTGTGTAGGAAGCACAGTTCTTTTGTTCTGAGCATCCTCACTGTTGGGACCCCATAGGAAAGACAGTAGAGTAGAAGAGTGCTCTTTTCTCAAAAGCAGAGTGTGTTTCTTGTAAGGCGAGGTAGCGTTTGTTTCCCAGTCATAAATGGAGTTGAATCACATGCAGTTTCTTGTACTACGAGCAAGAGTTGTTTTTGGTAAGAAGATTCACTATTGCGCTCCCATTGTCATACACAGGGCAATTAGCACTGCCGTCTGTTCCCAGCATGTACAGTGTATTGGACTGAAGAGGATCTACTGTTCTTGTCAGTTTCCTAAGCAGAATTGATCTAGATATGGCCGTATTTGTAGGAAGCACAGTTCTTTTGTTCTGAGCAAACTCACTGTTCTGGCCCTATAGGAAACACAGTAGAGTAGAAGAGTGCTCTTTTCTCAAAAGCAGATTGTGTTTCTTGTAAGGTGAGCTAGCGTTTTTTTCCCAGTCCTAAATGGAGTTGAATCAAATGCAGTTTTTGTTCCTACGAGCAAGAGTTGTTTTCTGGTAAGGAAAGTCACTATTGTGCTCCCATTGCCATACACAGTGCAAATAGCACTCGTGTCTGTTCCCAGCAAGAACAGTGTGTTGGACTGAAGAGGAGTTACTGTTCTTGTCAGTTTCCTAAGCAGAGTTGAACTAGATATGCCCCGTGTGTGTAGGAAGCACAGTTCTTTTGTTCTGAGCATGCTCACTGTTGGGACCCCATAGGAAAGACAGTAGAGTAGAAGAGTGCTCTTTTCTCAAAAGCAGAGTGTGTTTCTTGTAAGGCGAGGTAGCGTTTGTTTCCCAGTCATAAATGGAGTTGAATCACATGCAGTTTCTTGTACTACGAGCAAGAGTTGTTTTTGGTAAGAAGATTCACTATTGCGCTCCCATTGTCATACACAGGGCAATTAGCACTGCCGTCTGTTCCCAGCATGTACAGTGTATTGGACTGAAGAGGATCTACTGTTCTTGTCAGTTTCCTAAGCAGAATTGATCTAGATATGGCCGTATTTGTAGGAAGCACAGTTCTTTTGTTCTGAGCAAACTCACTGTTCTGGCCCTATAGGAAACACAGTAGAGTAGAAGAGTGCTCTTTTCTCAAAAGCAGATTGTGTTTCTTGTAAGGTGAGCTAGCGTTTTTTTCCCAGTCCTAAATGGAGTTGAATCACATGCAGTTTTTGGTCCTACGAGCAAGAGTTGTTTTCTGGTAAGGAAAGTCACTATTGTGCTCCCATTGCCATACACAGTGCAAATAGCACTCGTGTCTGTTCCCAACAAGTACAGTGTATTGGACTGAAGCGGAGCTACTGTTCTTGTCAGTTTCCTAAGCAGAGTTGAACTAGATATGGCCCCTGTGTGGAGGAAGCACAATTCTTTTGTTCTGAGAATGCTAACTGTTCTGGCCCTATAGGAAACACATTAGAGTAGAAGAGTGCTCTTTTCTCAAAAGCAGATTGTGTTTCTTTTAAGGCGAGCTAGCGATTGTTTCCCAATCCTAAATGGAGATGAATCACATGCAGTTTCTGGTCCTACGAGCAAGAGTTGTTTTCTGGTAAGTAGAGTCACTATTGCGATTCCATTGTCATAAACGGGGCAAATAGCACTGGCATCTGTTCCCACCAAGTACAGTGTATTGGAATGAAGATGAGCTGCTGTTCTTGTCAGTTTCCTAAGCATAATTGAACTAGATATGGCCCGTGTGTGTAGGAAGCACAGTTCATTTGTTCTGAGCAAGCTCACTGTTCGGAACCATAGGAAACACAGTAGAGTAGAGGAGTGCTCCTTTCTCAAAAGCAGAGTGTTTTTCTTGTAAGGCAAGCTAGCATTTGTTTCCCAGTCCTAAATGGAGTTGAATCACATCCTGTTTTTGGTCCTACGAGCAAGATTTGTTTTCTGGTAATAAAGTCACTGTTGCGCTCCCATTGCCATACACAGTATAAATAGCACTCGCATCTGTTCCCAGCAAGTACAGTGTACTGGACTGAAGCGGAGCTACTGTTCTTGTCAGTTTCCTAAGCAGAGTTGAACTAGATATGGCCCGTGTGTGTAGGAAGCACAGTTCTTTTGTTCTGAGCAAGCTCATTGTTCGGACCCCTTATGAACCACAGTAGAATAGAAGACTGCTCTTTTCTCAAAAGCAGAGTGTGTTTCTTGTAAGGCGAGCTAGCGTTTGTTTCCCAGTCCTAAATGGATTTGAATCACATGCAGTTTTTGGTTCTACGAGCAAGAGTTGTTTTCTGGAAAGGAAAGTCACTATTGTGCTCCCATTTACATACACAGTGCAAATAGCACTCGCATCTGTTCCCAGCAAGTACAGTGTATTGGACTGAAGCGGAGCTACTGTTCTTGTCAGTTTCCTAAGCAGAGTTGAACTAGATATGGCCCCTGTGTGTAGGAAGCGCAGTTCTTTTGTTCTGAGCAAGCTCACTGTTCGGACCCCATAGGAAACACAGTAGAGTAGAAGAGTGCTGTTTTCTCAAAAGCAGTGTGTGTTTCTTGTAAGGCGAGCTAGCGTTTGTTTCCCAGTTCTAAATGGAGTTGAATCACATGCAGTTTCTGTTCCTATGAGCAAGAATTGTTTTCTGGGAAGAAGAGTCACTATTGTGCTCCCATTGCCATACACAATGCAAATAGCACTCGCATCTGTTCCCAGCAAGTACAGTGTATTGGACTGAAGAGGAGCTACTGTTCATGTCAGTTTCCTAAGCAGAGTTGAACTAATTAAGGCCCCTGTGTGTAGGAAGCACAGTTCTTTTGTTCCGAGCAAGCTCACTGTTCGGACACCATAGGAAACACAGTAGAGTAGAAGAGTGCACTTTTCTCAAAAGCAGAGTGTGTTTCTTGTAAGGTGAGCTAGCGTTTGTTTCCCAATCCTAAATGGAGAAGAATCACATGCAGTTTCTTGTCCTACGAGCAAGAGTTGTTTTCTGGTAAGAAGAGTCACTATTGCGCTCCCATTGTGATACATAGGGCAAATAGCACTGGCGTCTGTTCCCAGCATGTACAGTGTATTGGACTGAGGAGGATCTACTGTTCTTGTCAGTTTCCTAAGCAGACTTGAACTAGATATGGCCCGTGTGTATAGGAAGCACAGTTCTATTGTTCTGAGAATGCTCACTGTTCTGGCCCTATGGGAAACACAGTAGAGTAGAAGAGTGCTCTTTTCTCAAAAGCAGAGTGTGTTTCTTGTAAGGCGAGCTAGCGTTTGTTTCCCAGTCCTAAATGGAGTTGAATCACATGCAGTTTCTGGACCTATGAGCATGAATTGTTTTCTGGTAAGAAGAGTCACTACTGCGCTCCCCTTGTCATACACAGGGCAAATAGCACTGGCTTCTGTTCCCAGCATGTACAGTGTATTGGACTGAAGAGGATCTACTGTTCTTGTCAGTTTTCTAAGCAGAGTTGAACTAGATATGGACCGTGTGTGTAGGAAGCACAGTTCTTTTGTTCTGCGAATGCTCACTGTTTGGCCTTATAGGAAACACATTAGAGTAGAAGACTGCTCTTTTCTCAAAAGCAGAGTGTGTTTCTTGTAAGTCGAGCTAGCGTTTGTTTCCCAGTCCTAAATGGAGTTGAATCCCATGCAGTTTCTGGTGCTACCAGCAAGAGTTCTTTTCTGGTAAGAAGAGTCACTATTGTGCTCCCATTGTCATACACAAGGCAAATAGCACTGGCGTTTAATCCCAGCAAGTACAGTGTATTGGACTGAAGAGGATCTACCTTTCTTGTCAGTTTCCTAAGCAGAGTTGAATTAGATATGGCCCGTGTGTGTAGGAAGCACAGTTCTTTTGTTCTGAGCAAGCTCACTCTTCGGACCCCATAGGAAACACAGTAGAGTAGAAGAGTGCTCTTTTCTCAAAAGCAGAGTGTGTTTCTTGTAAGGCGAGCTAGCATTTGTTTCCCAATCCTAAATGGAGATGAATCACATGCAGTTTCTTGTCCTACGAGTAAGAGATGTTTTCTGTTAAGAAGAGTCACTATTGCGCTACCATTGTCATACACAGGGCAAATAGCACTGGCGTCTGTTCCCAGCATGTACAGTGTATTGGACTGAAGAGTATCTACTGTTCTTGTCAGTTTCCTAAGCAGAGTTGAACTAGATATGGCCCGTGTGTGCTAGGAAGCACAGTTCTTTTGTTCTGAGAATGCTCACTGTTCTGGCCTTATAGGAAAGACATTAGAGTAGAAGAGTGCTCCTTTGTCAAAAGCAGAGTGTGTTTCTTGTAAGTCAAGCTAGCGTTTGTTTCCCAGTTCTAAATGGAGTTGAAACACATGCAGTTTCTGGTCCTACGAGCAAGAGTTGTTTTCTGGAAAGAAGAGTCACTATTGCGCTCCCATTGTCATAAACGGGGCAAATAGCACTGGCATCTGTGTACAGATGTATTGGACTGAAGAGGATCTGCTGTTCTTGTCAGTTTCCTAAGCATAATTGAACTAGATATGGCCCGTGTGTGTAGGAAGCAGGGTTCTTTTGTTCTGAGCAAGCTCACTGTTCGGACCCCATAGGAAACACAGTAGAGTAGAGGAGTGCTCTTTTCTCAAAAGCAGAGTGTGTTTCTTGTAAGGTGAGCTAGTGTTTGTTTCCCAATCAGAAATGGAGTTGAATCCCATGCAGTTTCTGGTCCTACGAGCAAGAGGTGTTTTCTGATAAGAAGAGTCACTATTGCACTCCTATTGCCATACACAGTGCAAATAGCACGCGCGTCTGTTCCCAGCTAGTACAGTGTATTGGCCTGAAGAGGAGCTACCGTTCTTGTCAGTTTCCTAATTAGAGTTGAACTAGATATGGCCCGTGTGTGTAGGAAACACAGTTCTTTTGTTCTGAGGAAGCTCACTGTTCAGACCCCATAGGAAACACAGTAGAGTAGAAGAGTGCTCTTTTTTCAAAAGCTGAGTGTGTTTCTTGTAAGGCAAGCTAGCATTTGTTTCCCAGTCATAAATGGAGTTGAATCACATGCAGTTTTTGGTCCTACGAGCAAGAGTTGTTTTCTGGGAAGGAAAGTCACTATTGCACTCCCATTGCCATACACAGTGCAAATAGCACTCGCGTCTGTTCCCAGCATGTACAGTGTATTGGACTGAAGCGGAGCTACTGTTCTTGTCAGTTTCCTAAGTAGAGTTGAACTAGATATGGCCCCTGTGTGTAGGAAGCACATTTCTTTTGTTCTGAGCAAGCTCACTATTCCGACCCCATAGGAAACACAGTACAGTAGAAGAGTGCTCTTTTCTCAAAATCAGAGTGTCTTTCTTGTAAGGTGAGCTAGTGTTTGTTTCCCAGTCAAAAATGGAGTTGAATCCCATGCAGTTTCAGGTCCTATGAGCAAGAGTTGTTTTCTGATAAGAAGAGTCACTATTGTGCTCCTATTGCCATACACAGTGCAAATAGCACTCGCGTCTGTTCCCAGCTAGTACAGTGTATTGGACTGAAAAGGAGCTACCGTTCTTGTCAGTTTCCTAAGCAGAGTTGAACTAGATATGGCCCGTGTGTGTAGGAAGCACAGTTCTTTTTTTCTGAGCAAGCTCACTGTTCGGACCCCATAGGAAACACAGTAGAGTAGGAGAGTGCTCTTTTCTCAAAAGCCGAGTGTGTTTCTTGTAAGGCAAGCTAGAGTTTGTTTCCCATTCCTAAATGGAGTTGAGTCACATCCAGTTTTTGGTCCTACGAGCAAGAGTTGTTTTCTGGTAAGGAAAGTCACTATTGTGATCCCAATGCCATACACAGTGCAAATAGCACTCGCGTCTGTTCCCAGCAAGAACAGTGTGTTGGACTGAAGAGGAGCTACTGTTCTTGTCAGTTTCCTAAGCAGAGTTGAACTAGATATGCCCCGTGTGTGTAGGAAGCACAGTTCTTTTGTTCTGAGCATCCTCACTGTTGGGACCCCATAGGAAAGACAGTAGAGTAGAAGAGTGCTCTTTTCTCAAAAGCAGAGTGTGTTTCTTGTAAGGCGAGGTAGCGTTTGTTTCCCAGTCATAAATGGAGTTGAATCACATGCAGTTTCTTGTACTACGAGCAAGAGTTGTTTTTGGTAAGAAGATTCACTATTGCGCTCCCATTGTCATACACAGGGCAATTAGCACTGCCGTCTGTTCCCAGCATGTACAGTGTATTGGACTGAAGAGGATCTACTGTTCTTGTCAGTTTCCTAAGCAGAATTGATCTAGATATGGCCGTATTTGTAGGAAGCACAGTTCTTTTGTTCTGAGCAAACTCACTGTTCTGGCCCTATAGGAAACACAGTAGAGTAGAAGAGTGCTCTTTTCTCAAAAGCAGATTGTGTTTCTTGTAAGGTGAGCTAGCGTTTTTTTCCCAGTCCTAAATGGAGTTGAATCAAATGCAGTTTTTGTTCCTACGAGCAAGAGTTGTTTTCTGGTAAGGAAAGTCACTATTGTGCTCCCATTGCCATACACAGTGCAAATAGCACTCGTGTCTGTTCCCAGCAAGAACAGTGTGTTGGACTGAAGAGGAGCTACTGTTCTTGTCAGTTTCCTAAGCAGAGTTGAACTAGATATGCCCCGTGTGTGTAGGAAGCACAGTTCTTTTGTTCTGAGCATGCTCACTGTTGGGACCCCATAGGAAAGACAGTAGAGTAGAAGAGTGCTCTTTTCTCAAAAGCAGAGTGTGTTTCTTGTAAGGCGAGGTAGCGTTTGTTTCCCAGTCATAAATGGAGTTGAATCACATGCAGTTTCTTGTACTACGAGCAAGAGTTGTTTTTGGTAAGAAGATTCACTATTGCGCTCCCATTGTCATACACAGGGCAATTAGCACTGCCGTCTGTTCCCAGCATGTACAGTGTATTGGACTGAAGAGGATCTACTGTTCTTGTCAGTTTCCTAAGCAGAATTGATCTAGATATGGCCGTATTTGTAGGAAGCACAGTTCTTTTGTTCTGAGCAAACTCACTGTTCTGGCCCTATAGGAAACACAGTAGAGTAGAAGAGTGCTCTTTTCTCAAAAGCAGATTGTGTTTCTTGTAAGGTGAGCTAGCGTTTTTTTCCCAGTCCTAAATGGAGTTGAATCACATGCAGTTTTTGGTCCTACGAGCAAGAGTTGTTTTCTGGTAAGGAAAGTCACTATTGTGCTCCCATTGCCATACACAGTGCAAATAGCACTCGTGTCTGTTCCCAACAAGTACAGTGTATTGGACTGAAGCGGAGCTACTGTTCTTGTCAGTTTCCTAAGCAGAGTTGAACTAGATATGGCCCCTGTGTGTAGGAAGCACAATTCTTTTGTTCTGAGAATGCTAACTGTTCTGGCCCTATAGGAAACACATTAGAGTAGAAGAGTGCTCTTTTCTCAAAAGCAGATTGTGTTTCTTTTAAGGCGAGCTAGCGATTGTTTCCCAATCCTAAATGGAGATGAATCACATGCAGTTTCTGGTCCTACGAGCAAGAGTTGTTTTCTGGTAAGTAGAGTCACTATTGCGATTCCATTGTCATAAACGGGGCAAATAGCACTGGCATCTGTTCCCACCAAGTACAGTGTATTGGAATGAAGATGAGCTGCTGTTCTTGTCAGTTTCCTAAGCATAATTGAACTAGATATGGCCCGTGTGTGTAGGAAGCACAGTTCATTTGTTCTGAGCAAGCTCACTGTTCGGAACCATAGGAAACACAGTAGAGTAGAGGAGTGCTCCTTTCTCAAAAGCAGAGTGTTTTTCTTGTAAGGCAAGCTAGCATTTGTTTCCCAGTCCTAAATGGAGTTGAATCACATCCTGTTTTTGGTCCTACGAGCAAGATTTGTTTTCTGGTAATAAAGTCACTGTTGCGCTCCCATTGCCATACACAGTATAAATAGCACTCGCATCTGTTCCCAGCAAGTACAGTGTACTGGACTGAAGCGGAGCTACTGTTCTTGTCAGTTTCCTAAGCAGAGTTGAACTAGATATGGCCCGTGTGTGTAGGAAGCACAGTTCTTTTGTTCTGAGCAAGCTCATTGTTCGGACCCCTTATGAACCACAGTAGAATAGAAGACTGCTCTTTTCTCAAAAGCAGAGTGTGTTTCTTGTAAGGCGAGCTAGCGTTTGTTTCCCAGTCCTAAATGGATTTGAATCACATGCAGTTTTTGGTTCTACGAGCAAGAGTTGTTTTCTGGAAAGGAAAGTCACTATTGTGCTCCCATTTACATACACAGTGCAAATAGCACTCGCATCTGTTCCCAGCAAGTACAGTGTATTGGACTGAAGCGGAGCTACTGTTCTTGTCAGTTTCCTAAGCAGAGTTGAACTAGATATGGCCCCTGTGTGTAGGAAGCGCAGTTCTTTTGTTCTGAGCAAGCTCACTGTTCGGACCCCATAGGAAACACAGTAGAGTAGAAGAGTGCTGTTTTCTCAAAAGCAGTGTGTGTTTCTTGTAAGGCGAGCTAGCGTTTGTTTCCCAGTTCTAAATGGAGTTGAATCACATGCAGTTTCTGTTCCTATGAGCAAGAATTGTTTTCTGGGAAGAAGAGTCACTATTGTGCTCCCATTGCCATACACAATGCAAATAGCACTCGCATCTGTTCCCAGCAAGTACAGTGTATTGGACTGAAGAGGAGCTACTGTTCATGTCAGTTTCCTAAGCAGAGTTGAACTAATTATGGCCCCTGTGTGTAGGAAGCACAGTTCTTTTGTTCCGAGCAAGCTCACTGTTCGGACACCATAGGAAACACAGTAGAGTAGAAGAGTGCACTTTTCTCAAAAGCAGAGTGTGTTTCTTGTAAGGTGAGCTAGCGTTTGTTTCCCAATCCTAAATGGAGAAGAATCACATGCAGTTTCTTGTCCTACGAGCAAGAGTTGTTTTCTGGTAAGAAGAGTCACTATTGCGCTCCCATTGTGATACATAGGGCAAATAGCACTGGCGTCTGTTCCCAGCATGTACAGTGTATTGGACTGAGGAGGATCTACTGTTCTTGTCAGTTTCCTAAGCAGACTTGAACTAGATATGGCCCGTGTGTATAGGAAGCACAGTTCTATTGTTCTGAGAATGCTCACTGTTCTGGCCCTATGGGAAACACAGTAGAGTAGAAGAGTGCTCTTTTCTCAAAAGCAGAGTGTGTTTCTTGTAAGGCGAGCTAGCGTTTGTTTCCCAGTCCTAAATGGAGTTGAATCACATGCAGTTTCTGGACCTATGAGCATGAATTGTTTTCTGGTAAGAAGAGTCACTACTGCGCTCCCCTTGTCATACACAGGGCAAATAGCACTGGCTTCTGTTCCCAGCATGTACAGTGTATTGGACTGAAGAGGATCTACTGTTCTTGTCAGTTTTCTAAGCAGAGTTGAACTAGATATGGACCGTGTGTGTAGGAAGCACAGTTCTTTTGTTCTGCGAATGCTCACTGTTTGGCCTTATAGGAAACACATTAGAGTAGAAGACTGCTCTTTTCTCAAAAGCAGAGTGTGTTTCTTGTAAGTCGAGCTAGCGTTTGTTTCCCAGTCCTAAATGGAGTTGAATCCCATGCAGTTTCTGGTGCTACCAGCAAGAGTTCTTTTCTGGAAAGAAGAGTCACTATTGTGCTCCCATTGTCATACACAAGGCAAATAGCACTGGCGTTTAATCCCAGCAAGTACAGTGTATTGGACTGAAGAGGATCTACCTTTCTTGTCAGTTTCCTAAGCAGAGTTGAATTAGATATGGCCCGTGTGTGTAGGAAGCACAGTTCTTTTGTTCTGAGCAAGCTCACTGTTCGGACCCCATAGGAAACACAGTAGAGTAGAAGAGTGCTCTTTTCTCAAAAGCAGAGTGTGTTTCTTGTAAGGCGAGCTAGCATTTGTTTCCCAATCCTAAATGGAGATGAATCACATGCAGTTTCTTGTCCTACGAGTAAGAGATGTTTTCTGTTAAGAAGAGTCACTATTGCGCTACCATTGTCATACACAGGGCAAATAGCACTGGCGTCTGTTCCCAGCATGTACAGTGTATTGGACTGAAGAGTATCTACTGTTCTTGTCAGTTTCCTAAGCAGAGTTGAACTAGATATGGCCCGTGTGTGCTAGGAAGCACAGTTCTTTTGTTCTGAGAATGCTCACTGTTCTGGCCTTATAGGAAAGACATTAGAGTAGAAGAGTGCTCCTTTGTCAAAAGCAGAGTGTGTTTCTTGTAAGTCAAGCTAGCGTTTGTTTCCCAGTTCTAAATGGAGTTGAAACACATGCAGTTTCTGGTCCTACGAGCAAGAGTTGTTTTCTGGAAAGAAGAGTCACTATTGCGCTCCCATTGTCATAAACGGGGCAAATAGCACTGGCATCTGTGTACAGATGTATTGGACTGAAGAGGATTTGCTGTTCTTGTCAGTTTCCTAAGCATAATTGAACTAGATATGGCCCGTGTGTGTAGGAAGCAGGGTTCTTTTGTTCTGAGCAAGCTCACTGTTCGGACCCCATAGGAAACACAGTAGAGTAGAGGAGTGCTCTTTTCTCAAAAGCAGAGTGTGTTTCTTGTAAGGTGAGCTAGTGTTTGTTTCCCAATCAGAAATGGAGTTGAATCCCATGCAGTTTCTGGTCCTACGAGCAAGAGGTGTTTTCTGATAAGAAGAGTCACTATTGCACTCCTATTGCCATACACAGTGCAAATAGCACGCGCGTCTGTTCCCAGCTAGTACAGTGTATTGGCCTGAAGAGGAGCTACCGTTCTTGTCAGTTTCCTAATTAGAGTTGAACTAGATATGGCCCGTGTGTGTAGGAAACACAGTTCTTTTGTTCTGAGGAAGCTCACTGTTCAGACCCCATAGGAAACACAGTAGAGTAGAAGAGTGCTCTTTTTTCAAAAGCTGAGTGTGTTTCTTGTAAGGCAAGCTAGCATTTGTTTCCCAGTCATAAATGGAGTTGAATCACATGCAGTTTTTGGTCCTACGAGCAAGAGTTGTTTTCTGGGAAGGAAAGTCACTATTGCACTCCCATTGCCATACACAGTGCAAATAGCACTCGCGTCTGTTCCCAGCATGTACAGTGTATTGGACTGAAGCGGAGCTACTGTTCTTGTCAGTTTCCTAAGTAGAGTTGAACTAGATATGGCCCCTGTGTGTAGGAAGCACATTTCTTTTGTTCTGAGCAAGCTCACTATTCCGACCCCATAGGAAACACAGTACAGTAGAAGAGTGCTCTTTTCTCAAAATCAGAGTGTCTTTCTTGTAAGGTGAGCTAGTGTTTGTTTCCCAGTCAAAAATGGAGTTGAATCCCATGCAGTTTCAGGTCCTATGAGCAAGAGTTGTTTTCTGATAAGAAGAGTCACTATTGTGCTCCTATTGCCATACACAGTGCAAATAGCACTCGCGTCTGTTCCCAGCTAGTACAGTGTATTGGACTGAAAAGGAGCTACCGTTCTTGTCAGTTTCCTAAGCAGAGTTGAACTAGATATGGCCCGTGTGTGTAGGAAGCACAGTTCTTTTTTTCTGAGCAAGCTCACTGTTCGGACCCCATAGGAAACACAGTAGAGTAGGAGAGTGCTCTTTTCTCAAAAGCCGAGTGTGTTTCTTGTAAGGCAAGCTAGAGTTTGTTTCCCATTCCTAAATGGAGTTGAGTCACATCCAGTTTTTGGTCCTACGAGCAAGAGTTGTTTTCTGGTAAGGAAAGTCACTATTGTGATCCCAATGCCATACACAGTGCAAATAGCACTCGCGTCTGTTCCCAGCAAGAACAGTGTGTTGGACTGAAGAGGAGCTACTGTTCTTGTCAGTTTCCTAAGCAGAGTTGAACTAGATATGCCCCGTGTGTGTAGGAAGCACAGTTCTTTTGTTCTGAGCATCCTCACTGTTGGGACCCCATAGGAAAGACAGTAGAGTAGAAGAGTGCTCTTTTCTCAAAAGCAGAGTGTGTTTCTTGTAAGGCGAGGTAGCGTTTGTTTCCCAGTCATAAATGGAGTTGAATCACATGCAGTTTCTTGTACTACGAGCAAGAGTTGTTTTTGGTAAGAAGATTCACTATTGCGCTCCCATTGTCATACACAGGGCAATTAGCACTGCCGTCTGTTCCCAGCATGTACAGTGTATTGGACTGAAGAGGATCTACTGTTCTTGTCAGTTTCCTAAGCAGAATTGATCTAGATATGGCCGTATTTGTAGGAAGCACAGTTCTTTTGTTCTGAGCAAACTCACTGTTCTGGCCCTATAGGAAACACAGTAGAGTAGAAGAGTGCTCTTTTCTCAAAAGCAGATTGTGTTTCTTGTAAGGTGAGCTAGCGTTTTTTTCCCAGTCCTAAATGGAGTTGAATCAAATGCAGTTTTTGTTCCTACGAGCAAGAGTTGTTTTCTGGTAAGGAAAGTCACTATTGTGCTCCCATTGCCATACACAGTGCAAATAGCACTCGTGTCTGTTCCCAGCAAGAACAGTGTGTTGGACTGAAGAGGAGCTACTGTTCTTGTCAGTTTCCTAAGCAGAGTTGAACTAGATATGCCCCGTGTGTGTAGGAAGCACAGTTCTTTTGTTCTGAGCATGCTCACTGTTGGGACCCCATAGGAAAGACAGTAGAGTAGAAGAGTGCTCTTTTCTCAAAAGCAGAGTGTGTTTCTTGTAAGGCGAGGTAGCGTTTGTTTCCCAGTCATAAATGGAGTTGAATCACATGCAGTTTCTTGTACTACGAGCAAGAGTTGTTTTTGGTAAGAAGATTCACTATTGCGCTCCCATTGTCATACACAGGGCAATTAGCACTGCCGTCTGTTCCCAGCATGTACAGTGTATTGGACTGAAGAGGATCTACTGTTCTTGTCAGTTTCCTAAGCAGAATTGATCTAGATATGGCCGTATTTGTAGGAAGCACAGTTCTTTTGTTCTGAGCAAACTCACTGTTCTGGCCCTATAGGAAACACAGTAGAGTAGAAGAGTGCTCTTTTCTCAAAAGCAGATTGTGTTTCTTGTAAGGTGAGCTAGCGTTTTTTTCCCAGTCCTAAATGGAGTTGAATCACATGCAGTTTTTGGTCCTACGAGCAAGAGTTGTTTTCTGGTAAGGAAAGTCACTATTGTGCTCCCATTGCCATACACAGTGCAAATAGCACTCGTGTCTGTTCCCAACAAGTACAGTGTATTGGACTGAAGCGGAGCTACTGTTCTTGTCAGTTTCCTAAGCAGAGTTGAACTAGATATGGCCCCTGTGTGTAGGAAGCACAATTCTTTTGTTCTGAGAATGCTAACTGTTCTGGCCCTATAGGAAACACATTAGAGTAGAAGAGTGCTCTTTTCTCAAAAGCAGATTGTGTTTCTTTTAAGGCGAGCTAGCGATTGTTTCCCAATCCTAAATGGAGATGAATCACATGCAGTTTCTGGTCCTACGAGCAAGAGTTGTTTTCTGGTAAGTAGAGTCACTATTGCGATTCCATTGTCATAAATGGGGCAAATAGCACTGGCATCTGTTCCCACCAAGTACAGTGTATTGGAATGAAGATGAGCTGCTGTTCTTGTCAGTTTCCTAAGCATAATTGAACTAGATATGGCCCGTGTGTGTAGGAAGCACAGTTCATTTGTTCTGAGCAAGCTCACTGTTCGGAACCATAGGAAACACAGTAGAGTAGAGGAGTGCTCCTTTCTCAAAAGCAGAGTGTTTTTCTTGTAAGGCAAGCTAGCATTTGTTTCCCAGTCCTAAATGGAGTTGAATCACATCCTGTTTTTGGTCCTACGAGCAAGATTTGTTTTCTGGTAATAAAGTCACTGTTGCGCTCCCATTGCCATACACAGTATAAATAGCACTCGCATCTGTTCCCAGCAAGTACAGTGTACTGGACTGAAGCGGAGCTACTGTTCTTGTCAGTTTCCTAAGCAGAGTTGAACTAGATATGGCCCGTGTGTGTAGGAAGCACAGTTCATTTGTTCTGAGCAAGCTCACTGTTCGGAACCATAGGAAACACAGTAGAGTAGAGGAGTGCTCCTTTCTCAAAAGCAGAGTGTGTTTCTTGTAAGGCGAGCTAGCGTTTGTTTCCCAGTCCTAAATGGATTTGAATCACATGCAGTTTTTGGTTCTACGAGCAAGAGTTGTTTTCTGGAAAGGAAAGTCACTATTGTGCTCCCATTTACATACACAGTACAAATAGCACTCGCATCTGTTCCCAGCAAGTACAGTGTATTGGACTGAAGCGGAGCTACTGTTCTTGTCAGTTTCCTAAGCAGAGTTGAACTAGATATGGCCCCTGTGTGTAGGAAGCGCAGTTCTTTTGTTCTGAGCAAGCTCACTGTTCGGACCCCATAGGAAACACAGTAGAGTAGAAGAGTGCTGTTTTCTCAAAAGCAGTGTGTGTTTCTTGTAAGGCGAGCTAGCGTTTGTTTCCCAGTTCTAAATGGAGTTGAATCACATGCAGTTTCTGTTCCTATGAGCAAGAATTGTTTTCTGGGAAGAAGAGTCACTATTGTGCTCCCATTGCCATACACAATGCAAATAGCACTCGCATCTGTTCCCAGCAAGTACAGTGTATTGGACTGAAGAGGAGCTACTGTTCATGTCAGTTTCCTAAGCAGAGTTGAACTAATTATGGCCCCTGTGTGTAGGAAGCACAGTTCTTTTGTTCCGAGCAAGCTCACTGTTCGGACACCATAGGAAACACAGTAGAGTAGAAGAGTGCACTTTTCTCAAAAGCAGAGTGTGTTTCTTGTAAGGTGAGCTAGCGTTTGTTTCCCAATCCTAAATGGAGAAGAATCACATGCAGTTTCTTGTCCTACGAGCAAGAGTTGTTTTCTGGTAAGAAGAGTCACTATTGCGCTCCCATTGTGATACATAGGGCAAATAGCACTGGCGTCTGTTCCCAGCATGTACAGTGTATTGGACTGAGCAGGATCTACTGTTCTTGTCAGTTTCCTAAGCAGACTTGAACTAGATATGGCCCGTGTGTATAGGAAGCACAGTTCTATTGTTCTGAGAATGCTCACTGTTCTGGCCCTATGGGAAACACAGTAGAGTAGAAGAGTGCTCTTTTCTCAAAAGCAGAGTGTGTTTCTTGTAAGGCGAGCTAGCGTTTGTTTCCCAGTCCTAAATGGAGTTGAATCACATGCAGTTTCTGGACCTATGAGCATGAATTGTTTTCTGGTAAGAAGAGTCACTACTGCGCTCCCCTTGTCATACACAGGGCAAATAGCACTGGCTTCTGTTCCCAGCATGTACAGTGTATTGGACTGAAGAGGATCTACTGTTCTTGTCAGTTTTCTAAGCAGAGTTGAACTAGATATGGACCGTGTGTGTAGGAAGCACAGTTCTTTTGTTCTGCGAATGCTCACTGTTTGGCCTTATAGGAAACACATTAGAGTAGAAGACTGCTCTTTTCTCAAAAGCAGAGTGTGTTTCTTGTAAGTCGAGCTAGCGTTTGTTTCCCAGTCCTAAATGGAGTTGAATCCCATGCAGTTTCTGGTGCTACCAGCAAGAGTTCTTTTCTGGTAAGAAGAGTCACTATTGTGCTCCCATTGTCATACACAAGGCAAATAGCACTGGCGTTTAATCCCAGCAAGTACAGTGTATTGGACTGAAGAGGATCTACCTTTCTTGTCAGTTTCCTAAGCAGAGTTGAATTAGATATGGCCCGTGTGTGTAGGAAGCACAGTTCTTTTGTTCTGAGCAAGCTCACTGTTCGGACCCCATAGGAAACACAGTAGAGTAGAAGAGTGCTCTTTTCTCAAAAGCAGAGTGTGTTTCTTGTAAGGCGAGCTAGCATTTGTTTCCCAATCCTAAATGGAGATGAATCACATGCAGTTTCTTGTCCTACAAGTAAGAGATGTTTTCTGTTAAGAAGAGTCACTATTGCGCTACCATTGTCATACACAGGGCAAATAGCACTGGCGTCTGTTCCCAGCATGTACAGTGTATTGGACTGAAGAGTATCTACTGTTCTTGTCAGTTTCCTAAGCAGAGTTGAACTAGATATGGCCCGTGTGTGCTAGGAAGCACAGTTCTTTTGTTCTGAGAATGCTCACTGTTCTGGCCTTATAGGAAAGACATTAGAGTAGAAGAGTGCTCCTTTGTCAAAAGCAGAGTGTGTTTCTTGTAAGTCAAGCTAGTGTTTGTTTCCCAGTTCTAAATGGAGTTGAAACACATGCAGTTTCTGGTCCTACGAGCAAGAGTTGTTTTCTGGAAAGAAGAGTCACTATTGCGCTCCCATTGTCATAAACGGGGCAAATAGCACTGGCATCTGTGTACAGATGTATTGGACTGAAGAGGATCTGCTGTTCTTGTCAGTTTCCTAAGCATAATTGAACTAGATATGGCCCGTGTGTGTAGGAAGCAGGGTTCTTTTGTTCTGAGCAAGCTCACTGTTCGGACCCCATAGGAAACACAGTAGAGTAGAGGAGTGCTCTTTTCTCAAAAGCAGAGTGTGTTTCTTGTAAGGTGAGCTAGTGTTTGTTTCCCAATCAGAAATGGAGTTGAATCCCATGCAGTTTCTGGTCCTACGAGCAAGAGGTGTTTTCTGATAAGAAGAGTCACTATTGCACTCCTATTGCCATACACAGTGCAAATAGCACGCGCGTCTGTTCCCAGCTAGTACAGTGTATTGGCCTGAAGAGGAGCTACCGTTCTTGTCAGTTTCCTAATTAGAGTTGAACTAGATATGGCCCGTGTGTGTAGGAAACACAGTTCTTTTGTTCTGAGGAAGCTCACTGTTCAGACCCCATAGGAAACACAGTAGAGTAGAAGAGTGCTCTTTTTTCAAAAGCTGAGTGTGTTTCTTGTAAGGCAAGCTAGCATTTGTTTCCCAGTCATAAATGGAGTTGAATCACATGCAGTTTTTGGTCCTACGAGCAAGAGTTGTTTTCTGGGAAGGAAAGTCACTATTGCACTCCCATTGCCATACACAGTGCAAATAGCACTCGCGTCTGTTCCCAGCATGTACAGTGTATTGGACTGAAGCGGAGCTACTGTTCTTGTCAGTTTCCTAAGTAGAGTTGAACTAGATATGGCCCCTGTGTGTAGGAAGCACATTTCTTTTGTTCTGAGCAAGCTCACTATTCCGACCCCATAGGAAACACAGTACAGTAGAAGAGTGCTCTTTTCTCAAAATCAGAGTGTCTTTCTTGTAAGGTGAGCTAGTGTTTGTTTCCCAGTCAAAAATGGAGTTGAATCCCATGCAGTTTCAGGTCCTATGAGCAAGAGTTGTTTTCTGATAAGAAGAGTCACTATTGTGCTCCTATTGCCATACACAGTGCAAATAGCACTCGCGTCTGTTCCCAGCTAGTACAGTGTATTGGACTGAAAAGGAGCTACCGTTCTTGTCAGTTTCCTAAGCAGAGTTGAACTAGATATGGCCCGTGTGTGTAGGAAGCACAGTTCTTTTTTTCTGAGCAAGCTCACTGTTCGGACCCCATAGGAAACACAGTAGAGTAGGAGAGTGCTCTTTTCTCAAAAGCCGAGTGTGTTTCTTGTAAGGCAAGCTAGAGTTTGTTTCCCATTCCTAAATGGAGTTGAGTCACATCCAGTTTTTGGTCCTACGAGCAAGAGTTGTTTTCTGGTAAGGAAAGTCACTATTGTGATCCCAATGCCATACACAGTGCAAATAGCACTCGCGTCTGTTCCCAGCAAGAACAGTGTGTTGGACTGAAGAGGAGCTACTGTTCTTGTCAGTTTCCTAAGCAGAGTTGAACTAGATATGCCCCGTGTGTGTAGGAAGCACAGTTCTTTTGTTCTGAGCATCCTCACTGTTGGGACCCCATAGGAAAGACAGTAGAGTAGAAGAGTGCTCTTTTCTCAAAAGCAGAGTGTGTTTCTTGTAAGGCGAGGTAGCGTTTGTTTCCCAGTCATAAATGGAGTTGAATCACATGCAGTTTCTTGTACTACGAGCAAGAGTTGTTTTTGGTAAGAAGATTCACTATTGCGCTCCCATTGTCATACACAGGGCAATTAGCACTGCCGTCTGTTCCCAGCATGTACAGTGTATTGGACTGAAGAGGATCTACTGTTCTTGTCAGTTTCCTAAGCAGAATTGATCTAGATATGGCCGTATTTGTAGGAAGCACAGTTCTTTTGTTCTGAGCAAACTCACTGTTCTGGCCCTATAGGAAACACAGTAGAGTAGAAGAGTGCTCTTTTCTCAAAAGCAGATTGTGTTTCTTGTAAGGTGAGCTAGCGTTTTTTTCCCAGTCCTAAATGGAGTTGAATCAAATGCAGTTTTTGTTCCTACGAGCAAGAGTTGTTTTCTGGTAAGGAAAGTCACTATTGTGCTCCCATTGCCATACACAGTGCAAATAGCACTCGTGTCTGTTCCCAGCAAGAACAGTGTGTTGGACTGAAGAGGAGCTACTGTTCTTGTCAGTTTCCTAAGCAGAGTTGAACTAGATATGCCCCGTGTGTGTAGGAAGCACAGTTCTTTTGTTCTGAGCATGCTCACTGTTGGGACCCCATAGGAAAGACAGTAGAGTAGAAGAGTGCTCTTTTCTCAAAAGCAGAGTGTGTTTCTTGTAAGGCGAGGTAGCGTTTGTTTCCCAGTCATAAATGGAGTTGAATCACATGCAGTTTCTTGTACTACGAGCAAGAGTTGTTTTTGGTAAGAAGATTCACTATTGCGCTCCCATTGTCATACACAGGGCAATTAGCACTGCCGTCTGTTCCCAGCATGTACAGTGTATTGGACTGAAGAGGATCTACTGTTCTTGTCAGTTTCCTAAGCAGAATTGATCTAGATATGGCCGTATTTGTAGGAAGCACAGTTCTTTTGTTCTGAGCAAACTCACTGTTCTGGCCCTATAGGAAACACAGTAGAGTAGAAGAGTGCTCTTTTCTCAAAAGCAGATTGTGTTTCTTGTAAGGTGAGCTAGCGTTTTTTTCCCAGTCCTAAATGGAGTTGAATCACATGCAGTTTTTGGTCCTACGAGCAAGAGTTGTTTTCTGGTAAGGAAAGTCACTATTGTGCTCCCATTGCCATACACAGTGCAAATAGCACTCGTGTCTGTTCCCAACAAGTACAGTGTATTGGACTGAAGCGGAGCTACTGTTCTTGTCAGTTTCCTAAGCAGAGTTGAACTAGATATGGCCCCTGTGTGTAGGAAGCGCAGTTCTTTTGTTCTGAGCAAGCTCACTGTTCGGACCCCATAGGAAACACAGTAGAGTAGAAGAGTGCTGTTTTCTCAAAAGCAGTGTGTGTTTCTTGTAAGGCGAGCTAGCGTTTGTTTCCCAGTTCTAAATGGAGTTGAATCACATGCAGTTTCTGTTCCTATGAGCAAGAATTGTTTTCTGGGAAGAAGAGTCACTATTGTGCTCCCATTGCCATACACAATGCAAATAGCACTCGCATCTGTTCCCAGCAAGTACAGTGTATTGGACTGAAGAGGAGCTACTGTTCATGTCAGTTTCCTAAGCAGAGTTGAACTAATTATGGCCCCTGTGTGTAGGAAGCACAGTTCTTTTGTTCCGAGCAAGCTCACTGTTCGGACACCATAGGAAACACAGTAGAGTAGAAGAGTGCACTTTTCTCAAAAGCAGAGTGTGTTTCTTGTAAGGTGAGCTAGCGTTTGTTTCCCAATCCTAAATGGAGAAGAATCACATGCAGTTTCTTGTCCTACGAGCAAGAGTTGTTTTCTGGTAAGAAGAGTCACTATTGCGCTCCCATTGTGATACATAGGGCAAATAGCACTGGCGTCTGTTCCCAGCATGTACAGTGTATTGGACTGAGGAGGATCTACTGTTCTTGTCAGTTTCCTAAGCAGACTTGAACTAGATATGGCCCGTGTGTATAGGAAGCACAGTTCTATTGTTCTGAGAATGCTCACTGTTCTGGCCCTATGGGAAACACAGTAGAGTAGAAGAGTGCTCTTTTCTCAAAAGCAGAGTGTGTTTCTTGTAAGGCGAGCTAGCGTTTGTTTCCCAGTCCTAAATGGAGTTGAATCACATGCAGTTTCTGGACCTATGAGCATGAATTGTTTTCTGGTAAGAAGAGTCACTACTGCGCTCCCCTTGTCATACACAGGGCAAATAGCACTGGCTTCTGTTCCCAGCATGTACAGTGTATTGGACTGAAGAGGATCTACTGTTCTTGTCAGTTTTCTAAGCAGAGTTGAACTAGATATGGACCGTGTGTGTAGGAAGCACAGTTCTTTTGTTCTGCGAATGCTCACTGTTTGGCCTTATAGGAAACACATTAGAGTAGAAGACTGCTCTTTTCTCAAAAGCAGAGTGTGTTTCTTGTAAGTCGAGCTAGCGTTTGTTTCCCAGTCCTAAATGGAGTTGAATCCCATGCAGTTTCTGGTGCTACCAGCAAGAGTTCTTTTCTGGTAAGAAGAGTCACTATTGTGCTCCCATTGTCATACACAAGGCAAATAGCACTGGCGTTTAATCCCAGCAAGTACAGTGTATTGGACTGAAGAGGATCTACCTTTCTTGTCAGTTTCCTAAGCAGAGTTGAATTAGATATGGCCCGTGTGTGTAGGAAGCACAGTTCTTTTGTTCTGAGCAAGCTCACTCTTCGGACCCCATAGGAAACACAGTAGAGTAGAAGAGTGCTCTTTTCTCAAAAGCAGAGTGTGTTTCTTGTAAGGCGAGCTAGCATTTGTTTCCCAATCCTAAATGGAGATGAATCACATGCAGTTTCTTGTCCTACGAGTAAGAGATGTTTTCTGGTAAGAAGAGTCACTATTGCGCTACCATTGTCATACACAGGGCAAATAGCACTGGCGTCTGTTCCCAGCATGTACAGTGTATTGGACTGAAGAGTATCTACTGTTCTTGTCAGTTTCCTAAGCAGAGTTGAACTAGATATGGCCCGTGTGTGCTAGGAAGCACAGTTCTTTTGTTCTGAGAATGCTCACTGTTCTGGCCTTATAGGAAAGACATTAGAGTAGAAGAGTGCTCCTTTGTCAAAAGCAGAGTGTGTTTCTTGTAAGTCAAGCTAGTGTTTGTTTCCCAGTTCTAAATGGAGTTGAAACACATGCAGTTTCTGGTCCTACGAGCAAGAGTTGTTTTCTGGAAAGAAGAGTCACTATTGCGCTCCCATTGTCATAAACGGGGCAAATAGCACTGGCATCTGTGTACAGATGTATTGGACTGAAGAGGATCTGCTGTTCTTGTCAGTTTCCTAAGCATAATTGAACTAGATATGGCCCGTGTGTGTAGGAAGCAGGGTTCTTTTGTTCTGAGCAAGCTCACTGTTCGGACCCCATAGGAAACACAGTAGAGTAGAGGAGTGCTCTTTTCTCAAAAGCAGAGTGTGTTTCTTGTAAGGTGAGCTAGTGTTTGTTTCCCAATCAGAAATGGAGTTGAATCCCATGCAGTTTCTGGTCCTACGAGCAAGAGGTGTTTTCTGATAAGAAGAGTCACTATTGCACTCCTATTGCCATACACAGTGCAAATAGCACGCGCGTCTGTTCCCAGCTAGTACAGTGTATTGGCCTGAAGAGGAGCTACCGTTCTTGTCAGTTTCCTAATTAGAGTTGAACTAGATATGGCCCGTGTGTGTAGGAAACACAGTTCTTTTGTTCTGAGGAAGCTCACTGTTCAGACCCCATAGGAAACACAGTAGAGTAGAAGAGTGCTCTTTTTTCAAAAGCTGAGTGTGTTTCTTGTAAGGCAAGCTAGCATTTGTTTCCCAGTCATAAATGGAGTTGAATCACATGCAGTTTTTGGTCCTACGAGCAAGAGTTGTTTTCTGGGAAGGAAAGTCACTATTGCACTCCCATTGCCATACACAGTGCAAATAGCACTCGCGTCTGTTCCCAGCATGTACAGTGTATTGGACTGAAGCGGAGCTACTGTTCTTGTCAGTTTCCTAAGTAGAGTTGAACTAGATATGGCCCCTGTGTGTAGGAAGCACATTTCTTTTGTTCTGAGCAAGCTCACTATTCCGACCCCATAGGAAACACAGTACAGTAGAAGAGTGCTCTTTTCTCAAAATCAGAGTGTCTTTCTTGTAAGGTGAGCTAGTGTTTGTTTCCCAGTCAAAAATGGAGTTGAATCCCATGCAGTTTCAGGTCCTATGAGCAAGAGTTGTTTTCTGATAAGAAGAGTCACTATTGTGCTCCTATTGCCATACACAGTGCAAATAGCACTCGCGTCTGTTCCCAGCTAGTACAGTGTATTGGACTGAAAAGGAGCTACCGTTCTTGTCAGTTTCCTAAGCAGAGGTGAACTAGATATGGCCCGTGTGTGTAGGAAGCACAGTTCTTTTTTTCTGAGCAAGCTCACTGTTCGGACCCCATAGGAAACACAGTAGAGTAGGAGAGTGCTCTTTTCTCAAAAGCCGAGTGTGTTTCTTGTAAGGCAAGCTAGAGTTTGTTTCCCATTCCTAAATGGAGTTGAGTCACATCCAGTTTTTGGTCCTACGAGCAAGAGTTGTTTTCTGGTAAGGAAAGTCACTATTGTGATCCCAATGCCATACACAGTGCAAATAGCACTCGCGTCTGTTCCCAGCAAGAACAGTGTGTTGGACTGAAGAGGAGCTACTGTTCTTGTCAGTTTCCTAAGCAGAGTTGAACTAGATATGCCCCGTGTGTGTAGGAAGCACAGTTCTTTTGTTCTGAGCATCCTCACTGTTGGGACCCCATAGGAAAGACAGTAGAGTAGAAGAGTGCTCTTTTCTCAAAAGCAGAGTGTGTTTCTTGTAAGGCGAGGTAGCGTTTGTTTCCCAGTCATAAATGGAGTTGAATCACATGCAGTTTCTTGTACTACGAGCAAGAGTTGTTTTTGGTAAGAAGATTCACTATTGCGCTCCCATTGTCATACACAGGGCAATTAGCACTGCCGTCTGTTCCCAGCATGTACAGTGTATTGGACTGAAGAGGATCTACTGTTCTTGTCAGTTTCCTAAGCAGAATTGATCTAGATATGGCCGTATTTGTAGGAAGCACAGTTCTTTTGTTCTGAGCAAACTCACTGTTCTGGCCATATAGGAAACACAGTAGAGTAGAAGAGTGCTCTTTTCTCAAAAGCAGATTGTGTTTCTTGTAAGGTGAGCTAGCGTTTTTTTCCCAGTCCTAAATGGAGTTGAATCAAATGCAGTTTTTGTTCCTACGAGCAAGAGTTGTTTTCTGGTAAGGAAAGTCACTATTGTGCTCCCATTGCCATACACAGTGCAAATAGCACTCGTGTCTGTTCCCAGCAAGAACAGTGTGTTGGACTGAAGAGGAGCTACTGTTCTTGTCAGTTTCCTAAGCAGAGTTGAACTAGATATGCCCCGTGTGTGTAGGAAGCACAGTTCTTTTGTTCTGAGCATGCTCACTGTTGGGACCCCATAGGAAAGACAGTAGAGTAGAAGAGTGCTCTTTTCTCAAAAGCAGAGTGTGTTTCTTGTAAGGCGAGGTAGCGTTTGTTTCCCAGTCATAAATGGAGTTGAATCACATGCAGTTTCTTGTACTACGAGCAAGAGTTGTTTTTGGTAAGAAGATTCACTATTGCGCTCCCATTGTCATACACAGGGCAATTAGCACTGCCGTCTGTTCCCAGCATGTACAGTGTATTGGACTGAAGAGGATCTACTGTTCTTGTCAGTTTCCTAAGCAGAATTGATCTAGATATGGCCGTATTTGTAGGAAGCACAGTTCTTTTGTTCTGAGCAAACTCACTGTTCTGGCCCTATAGGAAACACAGTAGAGTAGAAGAGTGCTCTTTTCTCAAAAGCAGATTGTGTTTGTTGTAAGGTGAGCTAGCGTTTTTTTCCCAGTCCTAAATGGAGTTGAATCACATGCAGTTTTTGGTCCTACGAGCAAGAGTTGTTTTCTGGTAAGGAAAGTCACTATTGTGCTCCCATTGCCATACACAGTGCAAATAGCACTCGTGTCTGTTCCCAACAAGTACAGTGTATTGGACTGAAGCGGAGCTACTGTTCTTGTCAGTTTCCTAAGCAGAGTTGAACTAGATATGGCCCCTGTGTGTAGGAAGCACAATTCTTTTGTTCTGAGAATGCTAACTGTTCTGGCCCTATAGGAAACACATTAGAGCAGAAGAGTGCTCTTTTCTCAAAAGCAGATTGTGTTTCTTTTAAGGCGAGCTAGCGATTGTTTCCCAATCCTAAATGGAGATGAATCACATGCAGTTTCTGGTCCTACGAGCAAGAGTTGTTTTCTGGTAAGTAGAGTCACTATTGCGATTCCATTGTCATAAACGGGGCAAATAGCACTGGCATCTGTTCCCACCAAGTACAGTGTATTGGAATGAAGATGAGCTGCTGTTCTTGTCAGTTTCCTAAGCATAATTGAACTAGATATGGCCCGTGTGTGTAGGAAGCACAGTTCATTTGTTCTGAGCAAGCTCACTGTTCGGAACCATAGGAAACACAGTAGAGTAGAGGAGTGCTCCTTTCTCAAAAGCAGAGTGTTTTTCTTGTAAGGCAAGCTAGCATTTGTTTCCCAGTCCTAAATGGAGTTGAATCACATCCTGTTTTTGGTCCTACGAGCAAGATTTGTTTTCTGGTAATAAAGTCACTGTTGCGCTCCCATTGCCATACACAGTATAAATAGCACTCGCATCTGTTCCCAGCAAGTACAGTGTACTGGACTGAAGCGGAGCTACTGTTCTTGTCAGTTTCCTAAGCAGAGTTGAACTAGACATGGCCCGTGTGTGTAGGAAGCACAGTTCTTTTGTTCTGAGCAAGCTCATTGTTCGGACCCCTTATGAACCACAGTAGAATAGAAGACTGCTCTTTTCTCAAAAGCAGAGTGTGTTTCTTGTAAGGCGAGCTAGCGTTTGTTTCCCAGTCCTAAATGGATTTGAATCACATGCAGTTTTTGGTTCTACGAGCAAGAGTTGTTTTCTGGAAAGGAAAGCCACTATTGTGCTCCCATTTACATACACAGTGCAAATAGCACTCGCATCTGTTCCCAGCAAGTACAGTGTATTGGACTGAAGCGGAGCTACTGTTCTTGTCAGTTTCCTAAGCAGAGTTGAACTAGATATGGCCCCTGTGTGTAGGAAGCGCAGTTCTTTTGTTCTGAGCAAGCTCACTGTTCGGACCCCATAGGAAACACAGTAGAGTAGAAGAGTGCTGTTTTCTCAAAAGCAGTGTGTGTTTCTTGTAAGGCGAGCTAGCGTTTGTTTCCCAGTTCTAAATGGAGTTGAATCACATGCAGTTTCTGTTCCTATGAGCAAGAATTGTTTTCTGGTAAGAAGAGTCACTATTGCGCTCCCATTGTGATACATAGGGCAAATAGCACTGGCGTCTGTTCCCAGCATGTACAGTGTATTGGACTGAGGAGGATCTACTGTTCTTGTCAGTTTCCTAAGCAGACTTGAACTAGATATGGCCCGTGTGTATAGGAAGCACAGTTCTATTGTTCTGAGAATGCTCACTGTTCTGGCCCTATGGGAAACACAGTAGAGTAGAAGAGTGCTCTTTTCTCAAAAGCAGAGTGTGTTTCTTGTAAGGCGAGCTAGCGTTTGTTTCCCAGTCCTAAATGGAGTTGAATCACATGCAGTTTCTGGACCTATGAGCATGAATTGTTTTCTGGTAAGAAGAGTCACTACTGCGCTCCCCTTGTCATACACAGGGCAAATAGCACTGGCTTCTGTTCCCAGCATGTACAGTGTATTGGACTGAAGAGGATCTACTGTTCTTGTCAGTTTTCTAAGCAGAGTTGAACCAGATATGGACCGTGTGTGTAGGAAGCACAGTTCTTTTGTTCTGCGAATGCTCACTGTTTGGCCTTATAGGAAACACATTAGAGTAGAAGACTGCTCTTTTATCAAAAGCAGAGTGTGTTTCTTGTAAGTCGAGCTAGCGTTTGTTTCCCAGTCCTAAATGGAGTTGAATCCCATGCAGTTTCTGGTGCTACCAGCAAGAGTTCTTTTCTGGTAAGAAGAGTCACTATTGTGCTCCCATTGTCATACACAAGGCAAATACCACTGGCGTTTAATCCCAGCAAGTACAGTGTATTGGACTGAAGAGGATCTACCTTTCTTGTCAGTTTCCTAAGCAGAGTTGAATTAGATATGGCCCGTGTGTGTGGGAAGCACAGTTCTTTTGTTCTGAGCAAGCTCACTGTTCGGACCCCATAGGAAACACAGTAGAGTAGAAGAGTGCTCTTTTCTCAAAAGCAGAGTGTGTTTCTTGTAAGGCGAGCTAGCATTTGTTTCCCAATCCTAAATGGAGATGAATCACATGCAGTTTCTTGTCCTACGAGTAAGAGATGTTTTCTGGTAAGAAGAGTCACTATTGCGCTACCATTGTCATACACAGGGCAAATAGCACTGGCGTCTGTTCCCAGCATGTACAGTGTATTGGACTGAAGAGTATCTACTGTTCTTGTCAGTTTCCTAAGCAGAGTTGAACTAGATATGGCCCGTGTGTGCTAGGAAGCACAGTTCTTTTGTTCTGAGAATGCTCACTGTTCTGGCCTTATAGGAAAGACATTAGAGTAGAAGAGTGCTCCTTTGTCAAAAGCAGAGTGTGTTTCTTGTAAGTCAAGCTAGTGTTTGTTTCCCAGTTCTAAATGGAGTTGAAACACATGCAGTTTCTGGTCCTACGAGCAAGAGTTGTTTTCTGGAAAGAAGAGTCACTATTGCGCTCCCATTGTCATAAACGGGGCAAATAGCACTGGCATCTGTGTACAGATGTATTGGACTGAAGAGGATCTGCTGTTCTTGTCAGTTTCCTAAGCATAATTGAACTAGATATGGCCCGTGTGTGTAGGAAGCAGGGTTCTTTTGTTCTGAGCAAGCTCACTGTTCGGACCCCATAGGAAACACAGTAGAGTAGAGGAGTGCTCTTTTCTCAAAAGCAGAGTGTGTTTCTTGTAAGGTGAGCTAGTGTTTGTTTCCCAATCAGAAATGGAGTTGAATCCCATGCAGTTTCTGGTCCTACGAGCAAGAGGTGTTTTCTGATAAGAAGAGTCACTATTGCACTCCTATTGCCATACACAGTGCAAATAGCACGCGCGTCTGTTCCCAGCTAGTACAGTGTATTGGCCTGAAGAGGAGCTACCGTTCTTGTCAGTTTCCTAATTAGAGTTGAACTAGATATGGCCCGTGTGTGTAGGAAACACAGTTCTTTTGTTCTGAGGAAGCTCACTGTTCAGACCCCATAGGAAACACAGTAGAGTAGAAGAGTGCTCTTTTTTCAAAAGCTGAGTGTGTTTCTTGTAAGGCAAGCTAGCATTTGTTTCCCAGTCATAAATGGAGTTGAATCACATGCAGTTTTTGGTCCTACGAGCAAGAGTTGTTTTCTGGGAAGGAAAGTCACTATTGCACTCCCATTGCCATACACAGTGCAAATAGCACTCGCGTCTGTTCCCAGCATGTACAGTGTATTGGACTGAAGCGGAGCTACTGTTCTTGTCAGTTTCCTAAGTAGAGTTGAACTAGATATGGCCCCTGTGTGTAGGAAGCACATTTCTTTTGTTCTGAGCAAGCTCACTATTCCGACCCCATAGGAAACACAGTACAGTAGAAGAGTGCTCTTTTCTCAAAATCAGAGTGTCTTTCTTGTAAGGTGAGCTAGTGTTTGTTTCCCAGTCAAAAATGGAGTTGAATCCCATGCAGTTTCAGGTCCTATGAGCAAGAGTTGTTTTCTGATAAGAAGAGTCACTATTGTGCTCCTATTGCCATACACAGTGCAAATAGCACTCGCGTCTGTTCCCAGCTAGTACAGTGTATTGGACTGAAAAGGAGCTACCGTTCTTGTCAGTTTCCTAAGCAGAGTTGAACTAGATATGGCCCGTGTGTGTAGGAAGCACAGTTCTTTTTTTCTGAGCAAGCTCACTGTTCGGACCCCATAGGAAACACAGTAGAGTAGGAGAGTGCTCTTTTCTCAAAAGCCGAGTGTGTTTCTTGTAAGGCAAGCTAGAGTTTGTTTCCCATTCCTAAATGGAGTTGAGTCACATCCAGTTTTTGGTCCTACGAGCAAGAGTTGTTTTCTGGTAAGGAAAGTCACTATTGTGATCCCAATGCCATACACAGTGCAAATAGCACTCGCGTCTGTTCCCAGCAAGAACAGTGTGTTGGACTGAAGAGGAGCTACTGTTCTTGTCAGTTTCCTAAGCAGAGTTGAACTAGATATGCCCCGTGTGTGTAGGAAGCACAGTTCTTTTGTTCTGAGCATCCTCACTGTTGGGACCCCATAGGAAAGACAGTAGAGTAGAAGAGTGCTCTTTTCTCAAAAGCAGAGTGTGTTTCTTGTAAGGCGAGGTAGCGTTTGTTTCCCAGTCATAAATGGAGTTGAATCACATGCAGTTTCTTGTACTACGAGCAAGAGTTGTTTTTGGTAAGAAGATTCACTATTGCGCTCCCATTGTCATACACAGGGCAATTAGCACTGCCGTCTGTTCCCAGCATGTACAGTGTATTGGACTGAAGAGGATCTACTGTTCTTGTCAGTTTCCTAAGCAGAATTGATCTAGATATGGCCGTATTTGTAGGAAGCACAGTTCTTTTGTTCTGCGCAAACTCACTGTTCTGGCCCTATAGGAAACACAGTAGAGTAGAAGAGTGCTCTTTTCTCAAAAGCAGATTGTGTTTCTTGTAAGGTGAGCTAACGTTTTTTTCCCAGTCCTAAATGGAGTTGAATCAAATGCAGTTTTTGTTCCTACGAGCAAGAGTTGTTTTCTGGTAAGGAAAGTCACTATTGTGCTCCCATTGCCATACACAGTGCAAATAGCACTCGTGTCTGTTCCCAGCAAGAACAGTGTGTTGGACTGAAGAGGAGCTACTGTTCTTGTCAGTTTCCTAAGCAGAGTTGAACTAGATATGCCCCGTGTGTGTAGGAAGCACAGTTCTTTTGTTCTGAGCATGCTCACTGTTGGGACCCCATAGGAAAGACAGTAGAGTAGAAGAGTGCTCTTTTCTCAAAAGCAGAGTGTGTTTCTTGTAAGGCGAGGTAGCGTTTGTTTCCCAGTCATAAATGGAGTTGAATCACATGCAGTTTCTTGTACTACGAGCAAGAGTTGTTTTTGGTAAGAAGATTCACTATTGCGCTCCCATTGTCATACACAGGGCAATTAGCACTGCCGTCTGTTCCCAGCATGTACAGTGTATTGGACTGAAGAGGATCTACTGTTCTTGTCAGTTTCCTAAGCAGAATTGATCTAGATATGGCCGTATTTGTAGGAAGCACAGTTCTTTTGTTCTGAGCAAACTCACTGTTCTGGCCCTATAGGAAACACAGTAGAGTAGAAGAGTGCTCTTTTCTCAAAAGCAGATTGTGTTTGTTGTAAGGTGAGCTAGCGTTTTTTTCCCAGTCCTAAATGGAGTTGAATCACATGCAGTTTTTGGTCCTACGAGCAAGAGTTGTTTTCTGGTAAGGAAAGTCACTATTGTGCTCCCATTGCCATACACAGTGCAAATAGCACTCGTGTCTGTTCCCAACAAGTACAGTGTATTGGACTGAAGCGGAGCTGCTGTTCTTGTCAGTTTCCTAAGCAGAGTTGAACTAGATATGGCCCCTGTGTGTAGGAAGCACAATTCTTTTGTTCTGAGAATGCTAACTGTTCTGGCCCTATAGGAAACACATTAGAGTAGAAGAGTGCTCTTTTCTCAAAAGCAGATTGTGTTTCTTTTAAGGCGAGCTAGCGATTGTTTCCCAATCCTAAATGGAGATGAATCACATGCAGTTTCTGGTCCTACGAGCAAGAGTTGTTTTCTGGTAAGTAGAGTCACTATTGCGATTCCATTGTCATAAACGGGGCAAATAGCACTGGCATCTGTTCCCACCAAGTACAGTGTATTGGAATGAAGATGAGCTGCTGTTCTTGTCAGTTTCCTAAGCATAATTGAACTAGATATGGCCCGTGTGTGTAGGAAGCACAGTTCATTTGTTCTGAGCAAGCTCACTGTTCGGAACCATAGGAAACACAGTAGAGTAGAGGAGTGCTCCTTTCTCAAAAGCAGAGTGTTTTTCTTGTAAGGCAAGCTAGCATTTGTTTCCCAGTCCTAAATGGAGTTGAATCACATCCTGTTTTTGGTCCTACGAGCAAGATTTGTTTTCTGGTAATAAAGTCACTGTTGCGCTCCCATTGCCATACACAGTATAAATAGCACTCGCATCTGTTCCCAGCAAGTACAGTGTACTGGACTGAAGCGGAGCTACTGTTCTTGTCAGTTTCCTAAGCAGAGTTGAACTAGATATGGCCCGTGTGTGTAGGAAGCACAGTTCTTTTGTTCTGAGCAAGCTCATTGTTCGGACCCCTTATGAACCACAGTAGAATAGAAGACTGCTCTTTTCTCAAAAGCAGAGTGTGTTTCTTGTAAGGCGAGCTAGCGTTTGTTTCCCAGTCCTAAATGGATTTGAATCACATGCAGTTTTTGGTTCTACGAGCAAGAGTTGTTTTCTGGAAAGGAAAGTCACTATTGTGCTCCCATTTACATACACAGTGCAAATAGCACTCGCATCTGTTCCCAGCAAGTACAGTGTATTGGACTGAAGCGGAGCTACTGTTCTTGTCATTTTCCTAAGCAGAGTTGAACTAGATATGGCCCCTGTGTGTAGGAAGCGCAGTTCTTTTGTTCTGAGCAAGCTCACTGTTCGGACCCCATAGGAAACACAGTAGAGTAGAAGAGTGCTGTTTTCTCAAAAGCAGTGTGTGTTTCTTGTAAGGCGAGCTAGCGTTTGTTTCCCAGTTCTAAATGGAGTTGAATCACATGCAGTTTCTGTTCCTATGAGCAAGAATTGTTTTCTGGGAAGAAGAGTCACTATTGTGCTCCCATTGCCATACACAATGCAAATAGCACTCGCATCTGTTCCCAGCAAGTACAGTGTATTGGACTGAAGAGGAGCTACTGTTCATGTCAGTTTCCTAAGCAGAGTTGAACTAATTAAGGCCCCTGTGTGTAGGAAGCACAGTTCTTTTGTTCCGAGCAAGCTCACTGTTCGGACACCATAGGAAACACAGTAGAGTAGAAGAGTGCACTTTTCTCAAAAGCAGAGTGTGTTTCTTGTAAGGTGAGCTAGCGTTTGTTTCCCAATCCTAAATGGAGAAGAATCACATGCAGTTTCTTGTCCTACGAGCAAGAGTTGTTTTCTGGTAAGAAGAGTCACTATTGCGCTCCCATTGTGATACATAGGGCAAATAGCACTGGCGTCTGTTCCCAGCATGTACAGTGTATTGGACTGAGGAGGATCTACTGTTCTTGTCAGTTTCCTAAGCAGACTTGAACTAGATATGGCCCGTGTGTATAGGAAGCACAGTTCTATTGTTCTGAGAATGCTCACTGTTCTGGCCCTATGGGAAACACAGTAGAGTAGAAGAGTGCTCTTTTCTCAAAAGCAGAGTGTGTTTCTTGTAAGGCGAGCTAGCGTTTGTTTCCCAGTCCTAAATGGAGTTGAATCACATGCAGTTTCTGGACCTATGAGCATGAATTGTTTTCTGGTAAGAAGAGTCACTACTGCGCTCCCCTTGTCATACACAGGGCAAATAGCACTGGCTTCTGTTCCCAGCATGTACAGTGTATTGGACTGAAGAGGATCTACTGTTCTTGTCAGTTTTCTAAGCAGAGTTGAACTAGATATGGACCGTGTGTGTAGGAAGCACAGTTCTTTTGTTCTGCGAATGCTCACTGTTTGGCCTTATAGGAAACACATTAGAGTAGAAGACTGCTCTTTTCTCAAAAGCAGAGTGTGTTTCTTGTAAGTCGAGCTAGCGTTTGTTTCCCAGTCCTAAATGGAGTTGAATCCCATGCAGTTTCTGGTGCTACCAGCAAGAGTTCTTTTCTGGTAAGAAGAGTCACTATTGTGCTCCCATTGTCATACACAAGGCAAATAGCACTGGCGTTTAATCCCAGCAAGTACAGTGTATTGGACTGAAGAGGATCTACCTTTCTTGTCAGTTTCCTAAGCAGAGTTGAATTAGATATGGCCCGTGTGTGTAGGAAGCACAGTTCTTTTGTTCTGAGCAAGCTCACTCTTCGGACCCCATAGGAAACACAGTAGAGTAGAAGAGTGCTCTTTTCTCAAAAGCAGAGTGTGTTTCTTGTAAGGCGAGCTAGCATTTGTTTCCCAATCCTAAATGGAGATGAATCACATGCAGTTTCTTGTCCTACGAGTAAGAGATGTTTTCTGGTAAGAAGAGTCACTATTGCGCTACCATTGTCATACACAGGGCAAATAGCACTGGCGTCTGTTCCCAGCATGTACAGTGTATTGGACTGAAGAGTATCTACTGTTCTTGTCAGTTTCCTAAGCAGAGTTGAACTAGATATGGCCCGTGTGTGCTAGGAAGCACAGTTCTTTTGTTCTGAGAATGCTCACTGTTCTGGCCTTATAGGAAAGACATTAGAGTAGAAGAGTGCTCCTTTGTCAAAAGCAGAGTGTGTTTCTTGTAAGTCAAGCTAGCGTTTGTTTCCCAGTTCTAAATGGAGTTGAAACACATGCAGTTTCTGGTCCTACGAGCAAGAGTTGTTTTCTGGAAAGAAGAGTCACTATTGCGCTCCCATTGTCATAAACGGGGCAAATAGCACTGGCATCTGTGTACAGATGTATTGGACTGAAGAGGATCTGCTGTTCTTGTCAGTTTCCTAAGCATAATTGAACTAGATATGGCCCGTGTGTGTAGGAAGCAGGGTTCTTTTGTTCTGAGCAAGCTCACTGTTCGGACCCCATAGGAAACACAGTAGAGTAGAGGAGTGCTCTTTTCTCAAAAGCAGAGTGTGTTTCTTGTAAGGTGAGCTAGTGTTTGTTTCCCAATCAGAAATGGAGTTGAATCCCATGCAGTTTCTGGTCCTACGAGCAAGAGGTGTTTTCTGATAAGAAGAGTCACTATTGCACTCCTATTGCCATACACAGTGCAAATAGCACGCGCGTCTGTTCCCAGCTAGTACAGTGTATTGGCCTGAAGAGGAGCTACCGTTCTTGTCAGTTTCCTAATTAGAGTTGAACTAGATATGGCCCGTGTGTGTAGGAAACACAGTTCTTTTGTTCTGAGGAAGCTCACTGTTCAGACCCCATAGGAAACACAGTAGAGTAGAAGAGTGCTCTTTTTTCAAAAGCTGAGTGTGTTTCTTGTAAGGCAAGCTAGCATTTGTTTCCCAGTCATAAATGGAGTTGAATCACATGCAGTTTTTGGTCCTACGAGCAAGAGTTGTTTTCTGGGAAGGAAAGTCACTATTGCACTCCCATTGCCATACACAGTGCAAATAGCACTCGCGTCTGTTCCCAGCATGTACAGTGTATTGGACTGAAGCGGAGCTACTGTTCTTGTCAGTTTCCTAAGTAGAGTTGAACTAGATATGGCCCCTGTGTGTAGGAAGCACATTTCTTTTGTTCTGAGCAAGCTCACTATTCCGACCCCATAGGAAACACAGTACAGTAGAAGAGTGCTCTTTTCTCAAAATCAGAGTGTCTTTCTTGTAAGGTGAGCTAGTGTTTGTTTCCCAGTCAAAAATGGAGTTGAATCCCATGCAGTTTCAGGTCCTATGAGCAAGAGTTGTTTTCTGATAAGAAGAGTCACTATTGTGCTCCTATTGCCATACACAGTGCAAATAGCACTCGCGTCTGTTCCCAGCTAGTACAGTGTATTGGACTGAAAAGGAGCTACCGTTCTTGTCAGTTTCCTAAGCAGAGTTGAACTAGATATGGCCCGTGTGTGTAGGAAGCACAGTTCTTTTTTTCTGAGCAAGCTCACTGTTCGGACCCCATAGGAAACACAGTAGAGTAGGAGAGTGCTCTTTTCTCAAAAGCCGAGTGTGTTTCTTGTAAGGCAAGCTAGAGTTTGTTTCCCATTCCTAAATGGAGTTGAGTCACATCCAGTTTTTGGTCCTACGAGCAAGAGTTGTTTTCTGGTAAGGAAAGTCACTATTGTGATCCCAATGCCATACACAGTGCAAATAGCACTCGCGTCTGTTCCCAGCAAGAACAGTGTGTTGGACTGAAGAGGAGCTACTGTTCTTGTCAGTTTCCTAAGCAGAGTTGAACTAGATATGCCCCGTGTGTGTAGGAAGCACAGTTCTTTTGTTCTGAGCATCCTCACTGTTGGGACCCCATAGGAAAGACAGTAGAGTAGAAGAGTGCTCTTTTCTCAAAAGCAGAGTGTGTTTCTTGTAAGGCGAGGTAGCGTTTGTTTCCCAGTCATAAATGGAGTTGAATCACATGCAGTTTCTTGTACTACGAGCAAGAGTTGTTTTTGGTAAGAAGATTCACTATTGCGCTCCCATTGTCATACACAGGGCAATTAGCACTGCCGTCTGTTCCCAGCATGTACAGTGTATTGGACTGAAGAGGATCTACTGTTCTTGTCAGTTTCCTAAGCAGAATTGATCTAGATATGGCCGTATTTGTAGGAAGCACAGTTCTTTTGTTCTGAGCAAACTCACTGTTCTGGCCCTATAGGAAACACAGTAGAGTAGAAGAGTGCTCTTTTCTCAAAAGCAGATTGTGTTTCTTGTAAGGTGAGCTAGCGTTTTTTTCCCAGTCCTAAATGGAGTTGAATCAAATGCAGTTTTTGGTCCTACGAGCAAGAGTTGTTTTCTGGTAAGGAAAGTCACTATTGTGCTCCCATTGCCATACACAGTGCAAATAGCACTCGTGTCTGTTCCCAACAAGTACAGTGTATTGGACTGAAGCGGAGCTGCTGTTCTTGTCAGTTTCCTAAGCAGAGTTGAACTAGATATGGCCCCTGTGTGTAGGAAGCACAATTCTTTTGTTCTGAGAATGCTAACTGTTCTGGCCCTATAGGAAACACATTAGAGTAGAAGAGTGCTCTTTTCTCAAAAGCAGATTGTGTTTCTTTTAAGGCGAGCTAGCGATTGTTTCCCAATCCTAAATGGAGATGAATCACATGCAGTTTCTGGTCCTACGAGCAAGAGTTGTTTTCTGGTAAGTAGAGTCACTATTGCGATTCCATTGTCATAAACGGGGCAAATAGCACTGGCATCTGTTCCCACCAAGTACAGTGTATTGGAATGAAGATGAGCTGCTGTTCTTGTCAGTTTCCTAAGCATAATTGAACTAGATATGGCCCGTGTGTGTAGGAAGCACAGTTCATTTGTTCTGAGCAAGCTCACTGTTCGGAACCATAGGAAACACAGTAGAGTAGAGGAGTGCTCCTTTCTCAAAAGCAGAGTGTTTTTCTTGTAAGGCAAGCTAGCATTTGTTTCCCAGTCCTAAATGGAGTTGAATCACATCCTGTTTTTGGTCCTACGAGCAAGATTTGTTTTCTGGTAATAAAGTCACTGTTGCGCTCCCATTGCCATACACAGTATAAATAGCACTCGCATCTGTTCCCAGCAAGTACAGTGTACTGGACTGAAGCGGAGCTACTGTTCTTGTCAGTTTCCTAAGCAGAGTTGAACTAGATATGGCCCGTGTGTGTAGGAAGCACAGTTCTTTTGTTCTGAGCAAGCTCATTGTTCGGACCCCTTATGAACCACAGTAGAATAGAAGACTGCTCTTTTCTCAAAAGCAGAGTGTGTTTCTTGTAAGGCGAGCTAGCGTTTGTTTCCCAGTCCTAAATGGATTTGAATCACATGCAGTTTTTGGTTCTACGAGCAAGAGTTGTTTTCTGGAAAGGAAAGTCACTATTGTGCTCCCATTTACATACACAGTGCAAATAGCACTCGCATCTGTTCCCAGCAAGTACAGTGTATTGGACTGAAGCGGAGCTACTGTTCTTGTCATTTTCCTAAGCAGAGTTGAACTAGATATGGCCCCTGTGTGTAGGAAGCGCAGTTCTTTTGTTCTGAGCAAGCTCACTGTTCGGACCCCATAGGAAACACAGTAGAGTAGAAGAGTGCTGTTTTCTCAAAAGCAGTGTGTGTTTCTTGTAAGGCGAGCTAGCGTTTGTTTCCCAGTTCTAAATGGAGTTGAATCACATGCAGTTTCTGTTCCTATGAGCAAGAATTGTTTTCTGGGAAGAAGAGTCACTATTGTGCTCCCATTGCCATACACAATGCAAATAGCACTCGCATCTGTTCCCAGCAAGTACAGTGTATTGGACTGAAGAGGAGCTACTGTTCATGTCAGTTTCCTAAGCAGAGTTGAACTAATTAAGGCCCCTGTGTGTAGGAAGCACAGTTCTTTTGTTCCGAGCAAGCTCACTGTTCGGACACCATAGGAAACACAGTAGAGTAGAAGAGTGCACTTTTCTCAAAAGCAGAGTGTGTTTCTTGTAAGGTGAGCTAGCGTTTGTTTCCCAATCCTAAATGGAGAAGAATCACATGCAGTTTCTTGTCCTACGAGCAAGAGTTGTTTTCTGGTAAGAAGAGTCACTATTGCGCTCCCATTGTGATACATAGGGCAAATAGCACTGGCGTCTGTTCCCAGCATGTACAGTGTATTGGACTGAGGAGGATCTACTGTTCTTGTCAGTTTCCTAAGCAGACTTGAACTAGATATGGCCCGTGTGTATAGGAAGCACAGTTCTATTGTTCTGAGAATGCTCACTGTTCTGGCCCTATGGGAAACACAGTAGAGTAGAAGAGTGCTCTTTTCTCAAAAGCAGAGTGTGTTTCTTGTAAGGCGAGCTAGCGTTTGTTTCCCAGTCCTAAATGGAGTTGAATCACATGCAGTTTCTGGACCTATGAGCATGAATTGTTTTCTGGTAAGAAGAGTCACTACTGCGCTCCCCTTGTCATACACAGGGCAAATAGCACTGGCTTCTGTTCCCAGCATGTACAGTGTATTGGACTGAAGAGGATCTACTGTTCTTGTCAGTTTTCTAAGCAGAGTTGAACTAGATATGGACCGTGTGTGTAGGAAGCACAGTTCTTTTGTTCTGAGAATGCTCACTGTTCTGGCCTTATAGGAAAGACATTAGAGTAGAAGAGTGCTCCTTTGTCAAAAGCAGAGTGTGTTTCTTGTAAGTCAAGCTAGCGTTTGTTTCCCAGTTCTAAATGGAGTTGAAACACATGCAGTTTCTGGTCCTACGAGCAAGAGTTGTTTTCTGGAAAGAAGAGTCACTATTGCGCTCCCATTGTCATAAACGGGGCAAATAGCACTGGCATCTGTGTACAGATGTATTGGACTGAAGAGGATTTGCTGTTCTTGTCAGTTTCCTAAGCATAATTGAACTAGATATGGCCCGTGTGTGTAGGAAGCAGGGTTCTTTTGTTCTGAGCAAGCTCACTGTTCGGACCCCATAGGAAACACAGTAGAGTAGAGGAGTGCTCTTTTCTCAAAAGCAGAGTGTGTTTCTTGTAAGGTGAGCTAGTGTTTGTTTCCCAATCAGAAATGGAGTTGAATCCCATGCAGTTTCTGGTCCTACGAGCAAGAGGTGTTTTCTGATAAGAAGAGTCACTATTGCACTCCTATTGCCATACACAGTGCAAATAGCACGCGCGTCTGTTCCCAGCTAGTACAGTGTATTGGCCTGAAGAGGAGCTACCGTTCTTGTCAGTTTCCTAATTAGAGTTGAACTAGATATGGCCCGTGTGTGTAGGAAACACAGTTCTTTTGTTCTGAGGAAGCTCACTGTTCAGACCCCATAGGAAACACAGTAGAGTAGAAGAGTGCTCTTTTTTCAAAAGCTGAGTGTGTTTCTTGTAAGGCAAGCTAGCATTTGTTTCCCAGTCATAAATGGAGTTGAATCACATGCAGTTTTTGGTCCTACGAGCAAGAGTTGTTTTCTGGGAAGGAAAGTCACTATTGCACTCCCATTGCCATACACAGTGCAAATAGCACTCGCGTCTGTTCCCAGCATGTACAGTGTATTGGACTGAAGCGGAGCTACTGTTCTTGTCAGTTTCCTAAGTAGAGTTGAACTAGATATGGCCCCTGTGTGTAGGAAGCACATTTCTTTTGTTCTGAGCAAGCTCACTATTCCGACCCCATAGGAAACACAGTACAGTAGAAGAGTGCTCTTTTCTCAAAATCAGAGTGTCTTTCTTGTAAGGTGAGCTAGTGTTTGTTTCCCAGTCAAAAATGGAGTTGAATCCCATGCAGTTTCAGGTCCTATGAGCAAGAGTTGTTTTCTGATAAGAAGAGTCACTATTGTGCTCCTATTGCCATACACAGTGCAAATAGCACTCGCGTCTGTTCCCAGCTAGTACAGTGTATTGGACTGAAAAGGAGCTACCGTTCTTGTCAGTTTCCTAAGCAGAGTTGAACTAGATATGGCCCGTGTGTGTAGGAAGCACAGTTCTTTTTTTCTGAGCAAGCTCACTGTTCGGACCCCATAGGAAACACAGTAGAGTAGGAGAGTGCTCTTTTCTCAAAAGCCGAGTGTGTTTCTTGTAAGGCAAGCTAGAGTTTGTTTCCCATTCCTAAATGGAGTTGAGTCACATCCAGTTTTTGGTCCTACGAGCAAGAGTTGTTTTCTGGTAAGGAAAGTCACTATTGTGATCCCAATGCCATACACAGTGCAAATAGCACTCGCGTCTGTTCCCAGCAAGAACAGTGTGTTGGACTGAAGAGGAGCTACTGTTCTTGTCAGTTTCCTAAGCAGAGTTGAACTAGATATGCCCCGTGTGTGTAGGAAGCACAGTTCTTTTGTTCTGAGCATCCTCACTGTTGGGACCCCATAGGAAAGACAGTAGAGTAGAAGAGTGCTCTTTTCTCAAAAGCAGAGTGTGTTTCTTGTAAGGCGAGGTAGCGTTTGTTTCCCAGTCATAAATGGAGTTGAATCACATGCAGTTTCTTGTACTACGAGCAAGAGTTGTTTTTGGTAAGAAGATTCACTATTGCGCTCCCATTGTCATACACAGGGCAATTAGCACTGCCGTCTGTTCCCAGCATGTACAGTGTATTGGACTGAAGAGGATCTACTGTTCTTGTCAGTTTCCTAAGCAGAATTGATCTAGATATGGCCGTATTTGTAGGAAGCACAGTTCTTTTGTTCTGAGCAAACTCACTGTTCTGGCCCTATAGGAAACACAGTAGAGTAGAAGAGTGCTCTTTTCTCAAAAGCAGATTGTGTTTCTTGTAAGGTGAGCTAGCGTTTTTTTCCCAGTCCTAAATGGAGTTGAATCAAATGCAGTTTTTGTTCCTACGAGCAAGAGTTGTTTTCTGGTAAGGAAAGTCACTATTGTGCTCCCATTGCCATACACAGTGCAAATAGCACTCGTGTCTGTTCCCAGCAAGAACAGTGTGTTGGACTGAAGAGGAGCTACTGTTCTTGTCAGTTTCCTAAGCAGAGTTGAACTAGATATGCCCCGTGTGTGTAGGAAGCACAGTTCTTTTGTTCTGAGCATGCTCACTGTTGGGACCCCATAGGAAAGACAGTAGAGTAGAAGAGTGCTCTTTTCTCAAAAGCAGAGTGTGTTTCTTGTAAGGCGAGGTAGCGTTTGTTTCCCAGTCATAAATGGAGTTGAATCACATGCAGTTTCTTGTACTACGAGCAAGAGTTGTTTTTGGTAAGAAGATTCACTATTGCGCTCCCATTGTCATACACAGGGCAATTAGCACTGCCGTCTGTTCCCAGCATGTACAGTGTATTGGACTGAAGAGGATCTACTGTTCTTGTCAGTTTCCTAAGCAGAATTGATCTAGATATGGCCGTATTTGTAGGAAGCACAGTTCTTTTGTTCTGAGCAAACTCACTGTTCTGGCCCTATAGGAAACACAGTAGAGTAGAAGAGTGCTCTTTTCTCAAAAGCAGATTGTGTTTCTTGTAAGGTGAGCTAGCGTTTTTTTCCCAGTCCTAAATGGAGTTGAATCACATGCAGTTTTTGGTCCTACGAGCAAGAGTTGTTTTCTGGTAAGGAAAGTCACTATTGTGCTCCCATTGCCATACACAGTGCAAATAGCACTCGTGTCTGTTCCCAACAAGTACAGTGTATTGGACTGAAGCGGAGCTACTGTTCTTGTCAGTTTCCTAAGCAGAGTTGAACTAGATATGGCCCCTGTGTGTAGGAAGCACAATTCTTTTGTTCTGAGAATGCTAACTGTTCTGGCCCTATAGGAAACACATTAGAGTAGAAGAGTGCTCTTTTCTCAAAAGCAGATTGTGTTTCTTTTAAGGCGAGCTAGCGATTGTTTCCCAATCCTAAATGGAGATGAATCACATGCAGTTTCTGGTCCTACGAGCAAGAGTTGTTTTCTGGTAAGTAGAGTCACTATTGCGATTCCATTGTCATAAACGGGGCAAATAGCACTGGCATCTGTTCCCACCAAGTACAGTGTATTGGAATGAAGATGAGCTGCTGTTCTTGTCAGTTTCCTAAGCATAATTGAACTAGATATGGCCCGTGTGTGTAGGAAGCACAGTTCATTTGTTCTGAGCAAGCTCACTGTTCGGAACCATAGGAAACACAGTAGAGTAGAGGAGTGCTCCTTTCTCAAAAGCAGAGTGTTTTTCTTGTAAGGCAAGCTAGCATTTGTTTCCCAGTCCTAAATGGAGTTGAATCACATCCTGTTTTTGGTCCTACGAGCAAGATTTGTTTTCTGGTAATAAAGTCACTGTTGCGCTCCCATTGCCATACACAGTATAAATAGCACTCGCATCTGTTCCCAGCAAGTACAGTGTACTGGACTGAAGCGGAGCTACTGTTCTTGTCAGTTTCCTAAGCAGAGTTGAACTAGATATGGCCCGTGTGTGTAGGAAGCACAGTTCTTTTGTTCTGAGCAAGCTCATTGTTCGGACCCCTTATGAACCACAGTAGAATAGAAGACTGCTCTTTTCTCAAAAGCAGAGTGTGTTTCTTGTAAGGCGAGCTAGCGTTTGTTTCCCAGTCCTAAATGGATTTGAATCACATGCAGTTTTTGGTTCTACGAGCAAGAGTTGTTTTCTGGAAAGGAAAGTCACTATTGTGCTCCCATTTACATACACAGTGCAAATAGCACTCGCATCTGTTCCCAGCAAGTACAGTGTATTGGACTGAAGCGGAGCTACTGTTCTTGTCATTTTCCTAAGCAGAGTTGAACTAGATATGGCCCCTGTGTGTAGGAAGCGCAGTTCTTTTGTTCTGAGCAAGCTCACTGTTCGGACCCCATAGGAAACACAGTAGAGTAGAAGAGTGCTGTTTTCTCAAAAGCAGTGTGTGTTTCTTGTAAGGCGAGCTAGCGTTTGTTTCCCAGTTCTAAATGGAGTTGAATCACATGCAGTTTCTGTTCCTATGAGCAAGAATTGTTTTCTGGGAAGAAGAGTCACTATTGTGCTCCCATTGCCATACACAATGCAAATAGCACTCGCATCTGTTCCCAGCAAGTACAGTGTATTGGACTGAAGAGGAGCTACTGTTCATGTCAGTTTCCTAAGCAGAGTTGAACTAATTAAGGCCCCTGTGTGTAGGAAGCACAGTTCTTTTGTTCCGAGCAAGCTCACTGTTCGGACACCATAGGAAACACAGTAGAGTAGAAGAGTGCACTTTTCTCAAAAGCAGAGTGTGTTTCTTGTAAGGTGAGCTAGCGTTTGTTTCCCAATCCTAAATGGAGAAGAATCACATGCAGTTTCTTGTCCTACGAGCAAGAGTTGTTTTCTGGTAAGAAGAGTCACTATTGCGCTCCCATTGTGATACATAGGGCAAATAGCACTGGCGTCTGTTCCCAGCATGTACAGTGTATTGGACTGAGGAGGATCTACTGTTCTTGTCAGTTTCCTAAGCAGACTTGAACTAGATATGGCCCGTGTGTATAGGAAGCACAGTTCTATTGTTCTGAGAATGCTCACTGTTCTGGCCCTATGGGAAACACAGTAGAGTAGAAGAGTGCTCTTTTCTCAAAAGCAGAGTGTGTTTCTTGTAAGGCGAGCTAGCGTTTGTTTCCCAGTCCTAAATGGAGTTGAATCACATGCAGTTTCTGGACCTATGAGCATGAATTGTTTTCTGGTAAGAAGAGTCACTACTGCGCTCCCCTTGTCATACACAGGGCAAATAGCACTGGCTTCTGTTCCCAGCATGTACAGTGTATTGGACTGAAGAGGATCTACTGTTCTTGTCAGTTTTCTAAGCAGAGTTGAACTAGATATGGACCGTGTGTGTAGGAAGCACAGTTCTTTTGTTCTGAGAATGCTCACTGTTCTGGCCTTATAGGAAAGACATTAGAGTAGAAGAGTGCTCCTTTGTCAAAAGCAGAGTGTGTTTCTTGTAAGTCAAGCTAGCGTTTGTTTCCCAGTTCTAAATGGAGTTGAAACACATGCAGTTTCTGGTCCTACGAGCAAGAGTTGTTTTCTGGAAAGAAGAGTCACTATTGCGCTCCCATTGTCATAAACGGGGCAAATAGCACTGGCATCTGTGTACAGATGTATTGGACTGAAGAGGATTTGCTGTTCTTGTCAGTTTCCTAAGCATAATTGAACTAGATATGGCCCGTGTGTGTAGGAAGCAGGGTTCTTTTGTTCTGAGCAAGCTCACTGTTCGGACCCCATAGGAAACACAGTAGAGTAGAGGAGTGCTCTTTTCTCAAAAGCAGAGTGTGTTTCTTGTAAGGTGAGCTAGTGTTTGTTTCCCAATCAGAAATGGAGTTGAATCCCATGCAGTTTCTGGTCCTACGAGCAAGAGGTGTTTTCTGATAAGAAGAGTCACTATTGCACTCCTATTGCCATACACAGTGCAAATAGCACGCGCGTCTGTTCCCAGCTAGTACAGTGTATTGGCCTGAAGAGGAGCTACCGTTCTTGTCAGTTTCCTAATTAGAGTTGAACTAGATATGGCCCGTGTGTGTAGGAAACACAGTTCTTTTGTTCTGAGGAAGCTCACTGTTCAGACCCCATAGGAAACACAGTAGAGTAGAAGAGTGCTCTTTTTTCAAAAGCTGAGTGTGTTTCTTGTAAGGCAAGCTAGCATTTGTTTCCCAGTCATAAATGGAGTTGAATCACATGCAGTTTTTGGTCCTACGAGCAAGAGTTGTTTTCTGGGAAGGAAAGTCACTATTGCACTCCCATTGCCATACACAGTGCAAATAGCACTCGCGTCTGTTCCCAGCATGTACAGTGTATTGGACTGAAGCGGAGCTACTGTTCTTGTCAGTTTCCTAAGTAGAGTTGAACTAGATATGGCCCCTGTGTGTAGGAAGCACATTTCTTTTGTTCTGAGCAAGCTCACTATTCCGACCCCATAGGAAACACAGTACAGTAGAAGAGTGCTCTTTTCTCAAAATCAGAGTGTCTTTCTTGTAAGGTGAGCTAGTGTTTGTTTCCCAGTCAAAAATGGAGTTGAATCCCATGCAGTTTCAGGTCCTATGAGCAAGAGTTGTTTTCTGATAAGAAGAGTCACTATTGTGCTCCTATTGCCATACACAGTGCAAATAGCACTCGCGTCTGTTCCCAGCTAGTACAGTGTATTGGACTGAAAAGGAGCTACCGTTCTTGTCAGTTTCCTAAGCAGAGTTGAACTAGATATGGCCCGTGTGTGTAGGAAGCACAGTTCTTTTTTTCTGAGCAAGCTCACTGTTCGGACCCCATAGGAAACACAGTAGAGTAGGAGAGTGCTCTTTTCTCAAAAGCCGAGTGTGTTTCTTGTAAGGCAAGCTAGAGTTTGTTTCCCATTCCTAAATGGAGTTGAGTCACATCCAGTTTTTGGTCCTACGAGCAAGAGTTGTTTTCTGGTAAGGAAAGTCACTATTGTGATCCCAATGCCATACACAGTGCAAATAGCACTCGCGTCTGTTCCCAGCAAGAACAGTGTGTTGGACTGAAGAGGAGCTACTGTTCTTGTCAGTTTCCTAAGCAGAGTTGAACTAGATATGCCCCGTGTGTGTAGGAAGCACAGTTCTTTTGTTCTGAGCATCCTCACTGTTGGGACCCCATAGGAAAGACAGTAGAGTAGAAGAGTGCTCTTTTCTCAAAAGCAGAGTGTGTTTCTTGTAAGGCGAGGTAGCGTTTGTTTCCCAGTCATAAATGGAGTTGAATCACATGCAGTTTCTTGTACTACGAGCAAGAGTTGTTTTTGGTAAGAAGATTCACTATTGCGCTCCCATTGTCATACACAGGGCAATTAGCACTGCCGTCTGTTCCCAGCATGTACAGTGTATTGGACTGAAGAGGATCTACTGTTCTTGTCAGTTTCCTAAGCAGAATTGATCTAGATATGGCCGTATTTGTAGGAAGCACAGTTCTTTTGTTCTGAGCAAACTCACTGTTCTGGCCCTATAGGAAACACAGTAGAGTAGAAGAGTGCTCTTTTCTCAAAAGCAGATTGTGTTTCTTGTAAGGTGAGCTAGCGTTTTTTTCCCAGTCCTAAATGGAGTTGAATCAAATGCAGTTTTTGGTCCTACGAGCAAGAGTTGTTTTCTGGTAAGGAAAGTCACTATTGTGCTCCCATTGCCATACACAGTGCAAATAGCACTCGTGTCTGTTCCCAACAAGTACAGTGTATTGGACTGAAGCGGAGCTGCTGTTCTTGTCAGTTTCCTAAGCAGAGTTGAACTAGATATGGCCCCTGTGTGTAGGAAGCACAATTCTTTTGTTCTGAGAATGCTAACTGTTCTGGCCCTATAGGAAACACATTAGAGTAGAAGAGTGCTCTTTTCTCAAAAGCAGATTGTGTTTCTTTTAAGGCGAGCTAGCGATTGTTTCCCAATCCTAAATGGAGATGAATCACATGCAGTTTCTGGTCCTACGAGCAAGAGTTGTTTTCTGGTAAGTAGAGTCACTATTGCGATTCCATTGTCATAAACGGGGCAAATAGCACTGGCATCTGTTCCCACCAAGTACAGTGTATTGGAATGAAGATGAGCTGCTGTTCTTGTCAGTTTCCTAAGCATAATTGAACTAGATATGGCCCGTGTGTGTAGGAAGCACAGTTCATTTGTTCTGAGCAAGCTCACTGTTCGGAACCATAGGAAACACAGTAGAGTAGAGGAGTGCTCCTTTCTCAAAAGCAGAGTGTTTTTCTTGTAAGGCAAGCTAGCATTTGTTTCCCAGTCCTAAATGGAGTTGAATCACATCCTGTTTTTGGTCCTACGAGCAAGATTTGTTTTCTGGTAATAAAGTCACTGTTGCGCTCCCATTGCCATACACAGTATAAATAGCACTCGCATCTGTTCCCAGCAAGTACAGTGTACTGGACTGAAGCGGAGCTACTGTTCTTGTCAGTTTCCTAAGCAGAGTTGAACTAGATATGGCCCGTGTGTGTAGGAAGCACAGTTCTTTTGTTCTGAGCAAGCTCATTGTTCGGACCCCTTATGAACCACAGTAGAATAGAAGACTGCTCTTTTCTCAAAAGCAGAGTGTGTTTCTTGTAAGGCGAGCTAGCGTTTGTTTCCCAGTCCTAAATGGATTTGAATCACATGCAGTTTTTGGTTCTACGAGCAAGAGTTGTTTTCTGGAAAGGAAAGTCACTATTGTGCTCCCATTTACATACACAGTGCAAATAGCACTCGCATCTGTTCCCAGCAAGTACAGTGTATTGGACTGAAGCGGAGCTACTGTTCTTGTCATTTTCCTAAGCAGAGTTGAACTAGATATGGCCCCTGTGTGTAGGAAGCGCAGTTCTTTTGTTCTGAGCAAGCTCACTGTTCGGACCCCATAGGAAACACAGTAGAGTAGAAGAGTGCTGTTTTCTCAAAAGCAGTGTGTGTTTCTTGTAAGGCGAGCTAGCGTTTGTTTCCCAGTTCTAAATGGAGTTGAATCACATGCAGTTTCTGTTCCTATGAGCAAGAATTGTTTTCTGGGAAGAAGAGTCACTATTGTGCTCCCATTGCCATACACAATGCAAATAGCACTCGCATCTGTTCCCAGCAAGTACAGTGTATTGGACTGAAGAGGAGCTACTGTTCATGTCAGTTTCCTAAGCAGAGTTGAACTAATTAAGGCCCCTGTGTGTAGGAAGCACAGTTCTTTTGTTCCGAGCAAGCTCACTGTTCGGACACCATAGGAAACACAGTAGAGTAGAAGAGTGCACTTTTCTCAAAAGCAGAGTGTGTTTCTTGTAAGGTGAGCTAGCGTTTGTTTCCCAATCCTAAATGGAGAAGAATCACATGCAGTTTCTTGTCCTACGAGCAAGAGTTGTTTTCTGGTAAGAAGAGTCACTATTGCGCTCCCATTGTGATACATAGGGCAAATAGCACTGGCGTCTGTTCCCAGCATGTACAGTGTATTGGACTGAGGAGGATCTACTGTTCTTGTCAGTTTCCTAAGCAGACTTGAACTAGATATGGCCCGTGTGTATAGGAAGCACAGTTCTATTGTTCTGAGAATGCTCACTGTTCTGGCCCTATGGGAAACACAGTAGAGTAGAAGAGTGCTCTTTTCTCAAAAGCAGAGTGTGTTTCTTGTAAGGCGAGCTAGCGTTTGTTTCCCAGTCCTAAATGGAGTTGAATCACATGCAGTTTCTGGACCTATGAGCATGAATTGTTTTCTGGTAAGAAGAGTCACTACTGCGCTCCCCTTGTCATACACAGGGCAAATAGCACTGGCTTCTGTTCCCAGCATGTACAGTGTATTGGACTGAAGAGGATCTACTGTTCTTGTCAGTTTTCTAAGCAGAGTTGAACTAGATATGGACCGTGTGTGTAGGAAGCACAGTTCTTTTGTTCTGCGAATGCTCACTGTTTGGCCTTATAGGAAACACATTAGAGTAGAAGACTGCTCTTTTCTCAAAAGCAGAGTGTGTTTCTTGTAAGTCGAGCTAGCGTTTGTTTCCCAGTCCTAAATGGAGTTGAATCCCATGCAGTTTCTGGTGCTACCAGCAAGAGTTCTTTTCTGGTAAGAAGAGTCACTATTGTGCTCCCATTGTCATACACAAGGCAAATAGCACTGGCGTTTAATCCCAGCAAGTACAGTGTATTGGACTGAAGAGGATCTACCTTTCTTGTCAGTTTCCTAAGCAGAGTTGAATTAGATATGGCCCGTGTGTGTAGGAAGCACAGTTCTTTTGTTCTGAGCAAGCTCACTCTTCGGACCCCATAGGAAACACAGTAGAGTAGAAGAGTGCTCTTTTCTCAAAAGCAGAGTGTGTTTCTTGTAAGGCGAGCTAGCATTTGTTTCCCAATCCTAAATGGAGATGAATCACATGCAGTTTCTTGTCCTACGAGTAAGAGATGTTTTCTGGTAAGAAGAGTCACTATTGCGCTACCATTGTCATACACAGGGCAAATAGCACTGGCGTCTGTTCCCAGCATGTACAGTGTATTGGACTGAAGAGTATCTACTGTTCTTGTCAGTTTCCTAAGCAGAGTTGAACTAGATATGGCCCGTGTGTGCTAGGAAGCACAGTTCTTTTGTTCTGAGAATGCTCACTGTTCTGGCCTTATAGGAAAGACATTAGAGTAGAAGAGTGCTCCTTTGTCAAAAGCAGAGTGTGTTTCTTGTAAGTCAAGCTAGCGTTTGTTTCCCAGTTCTAAATGGAGTTGAAACACATGCAGTTTCTGGTCCTACGAGCAAGAGTTGTTTTCTGGAAAGAAGAGTCACTATTGCGCTCCCATTGTCATAAACGGGGCAAATAGCACTGGCATCTGTGTACAGATGTATTGGACTGAAGAGGATCTGCTGTTCTTGTCAGTTTCCTAAGCATAATTGAACTAGATATGGCCCGTGTGTGTAGGAAGCAGGGTTCTTTTGTTCTGAGCAAGCTCACTGTTCGGACCCCATAGGAAACACAGTAGAGTAGAGGAGTGCTCTTTTCTCAAAAGCAGAGTGTGTTTCTTGTAAGGTGAGCTAGTGTTTGTTTCCCAATCAGAAATGGAGTTGAATCCCATGCAGTTTCTGGTCCTACGAGCAAGAGGTGTTTTCTGATAAGAAGAGTCACTATTGCACTCCTATTGCCATACACAGTGCAAATAGCACGCGCGTCTGTTCCCAGCTAGTACAGTGTATTGGCCTGAAGAGGAGCTACCGTTCTTGTCAGTTTCCTAATTAGAGTTGAACTAGATATGGCCCGTGTGTGTAGGAAACACAGTTCTTTTGTTCTGAGGAAGCTCACTGTTCAGACCCCATAGGAAACACAGTAGAGTAGAAGAGTGCTCTTTTTTCAAAAGCTGAGTGTGTTTCTTGTAAGGCAAGCTAGCATTTGTTTCCCAGTCATAAATGGAGTTGAATCACATGCAGTTTTTGGTCCTACGAGCAAGAGTTGTTTTCTGGGAAGGAAAGTCACTATTGCACTCCCATTGCCATACACAGTGCAAATAGCACTCGCGTCTGTTCCCAGCATGTACAGTGTATTGGACTGAAGCGGAGCTACTGTTCTTGTCAGTTTCCTAAGTAGAGTTGAACTAGATATGGCCCCTGTGTGTAGGAAGCACATTTCTTTTGTTCTGAGCAAGCTCACTATTCCGACCCCATAGGAAACACAGTACAGTAGAAGAGTGCTCTTTTCTCAAAATCAGAGTGTCTTTCTTGTAAGGTGAGCTAGTGTTTGTTTCCCAGTCAAAAATGGAGTTGAATCCCATGCAGTTTCAGGTCCTATGAGCAAGAGTTGTTTTCTGATAAGAAGAGTCACTATTGTGCTCCTATTGCCATACACAGTGCAAATAGCACTCGCGTCTGTTCCCAGCTAGTACAGTGTATTGGACTGAAAAGGAGCTACCGTTCTTGTCAGTTTCCTAAGCAGAGTTGAACTAGATATGGCCCGTGTGTGTAGGAAGCACAGTTCTTTTTTTCTGAGCAAGCTCACTGTTCGGACCCCATAGGAAACACAGTAGAGTAGGAGAGTGCTCTTTTCTCAAAAGCCGAGTGTGTTTATTGTAAGGCAAGCTAGAGTTTGTTTCCCATTCCTAAATGGAGTTGAGTCACATCCAGTTTTTGGTCCTACGAGCAAGAGTTGTTTTCTGGTAAGGAAAGTCACTATTGTGATCCCAATGCCATACACAGTGCAAATAGCACTCGCGTCTGTTCCCAGCAAGAACAGTGTGTTGGACTGAAGAGGAGCTACTGTTCTTGTCAGTTTCCTAAGCAGAGTTGAACTAGATATGCCCCGTGTGTGTAGGAAGCACAGTTCTTTTGTTCTGAGCATCCTCACTGTTGGGACCCCATAGGAAAGACAGTAGAGTAGAAGAGTGCTCTTTTCTCAAAAGCAGAGTGTGTTTCTTGTAAGGCGAGGTAGCGTTTGTTTCCCAGTCATAAATGGAGTTGAATCACATGCAGTTTCTTGTACTACGAGCAAGAGTTGTTTTTGGTAAGAAGATTCACTATTGCGCTCCCATTGTCATACACAGGGCAATTAGCACTGCCGTCTGTTCCCAGCATGTACAGTGTATTGGACTGAAGAGGATCTACTGTTCTTGTCAGTTTCCTAAGCAGAATTGATCTAGATATGGCCGTATTTGTAGGAAGCACAGTTCTTTTGTTCTGAGCAAACTCACTGTTCTGGCCCTATAGGAAACACAGTAGAGTAGAAGAGTGCTCTTTTCTCAAAAGAAGATTGTGTTTCTTGTAAGGTGAGCTAGCGTTTTTTTCCCAGTCCTAAATGGAGTTGAATCAAATGCAGTTTTTGTTCCTACGAGCAAGAGTTGTTTTCTGGTAAGGAAAGTCACTATTGTGCTCCCATTGCCATACACAGTGCAAATAGCACTCGTGTCTGTTCCCAGCAAGAACAGTGTGTTGGACTGAAGAGGAGCTACTGTTCTTGTCAGTTTCCTAAGCAGAGTTGAACTAGATATGCCCCGTGTGTGTAGGAAGCACAGTTCTTTTGTTCTGAGCATGCTCACTGTTGGGACCCCATAGGAAAGACAGTAGAGTAGAAGAGTGCTCTTTTCTCAAAAGCAGAGTGTGTTTCTTGTAAGGCGAGGTAGCGTTTGTTTCCCAGTCATAAATGGAGTTGAATCACATGCAGTTTCTTGTACTACGAGCAAGAGTTGTTTTTGGTAAGAAGATTCACTATTGCGCTCCCATTGTCATACACAGGGCAATTAGCACTGCCGTCTGTTCCCAGCATGTACAGTGTATTGGACTGAAGAGGATCTACTGTTCTTGTCAGTTTCCTAAGCAGAATTGATCTAGATATGGCCGTATTTGTAGGAAGCACAGTTCTTTTGTTCTGAGCAAACTCACTGTTCTGGCCCTATAGGAAACACAGTAGAGTAGAAGAGTGCTCTTTTCTCAAAAGCAGATTGTGTTTCTTGTAAGGTGAGCTAGCGTTTTTTTCCCAGTCCTAAATGGAGTTGAATCACATGCAGTTTTTGGTCCTACGAGCAAGAGTTGTTTTCTGGTAAGGAAAGTCACTATTGTGCTCCCATTGCCATACACAGTGCAAATAGCACTCGTGTCTGTTCCCAACAAGTACAGTGTATTGGACTGAAGCGGAGCTACTGTTCTTGTCAGTTTCCTAAGCAGAGTTGAACTAGATATGGCCCCTGTGTGTAGGAAGCACAATTCTTTTGTTCTGAGAATGCTAACTGTTCTGGCCCTATAGGAAACACATTAGAGTAGAAGAGTGCTCTTTTCTCAAAAGCAGATTGTGTTTCTTTTAAGGCGAGCTAGCGATTGTTTCCCAATCCTAAATGGAGATGAATCACATGCAGTTTCTGGTCCTACGAGCAAGAGTTGTTTTCTGGTAAGTAGAGTCACTATTGCGATTCCATTGTCATAAACGGGGCAAATAGCACTGGCATCTGTTCCCACCAAGTACAGTGTATTGGAATGAAGATGAGCTGCTGTTCTTGTCAGTTTCCTAAGCATAATTGAACTAGATATGGCCCGTGTGTGTAGGAAGCACAGTTCATTTGTTCTGAGCAAGCTCACTGTTCGGAACCATAGGAAACACAGTAGAGTAGAGGAGTGCTCCTTTCTCAAAAGCAGAGTGTTTTTCTTGTAAGGCAAGCTAGCATTTGTTTCCCAGTCCTAAATGGAGTTGAATCACATCCTGTTTTTGGTCCTACGAGCAAGATTTGTTTTCTGGTAATAAAGTCACTGTTGCGCTCCCATTGCCATACACAGTATAAATAGCACTCGCATCTGTTCCCAGCAAGTACAGTGTACTGGACTGAAGCGGAGCTACTGTTCTTGTCAGTTTCCTAAGCAGAGTTGAACTAGATATGGCCCGTGTGTGTAGGAAGCACAGTTCTTTTGTTCTGAGCAAGCTCATTGTTCGGACCCCTTATGAACCACAGTAGAATAGAAGACTGCTCTTTTCTCAAAAGCAGAGTGTGTTTCTTGTAAGGCGAGCTAGCGTTTGTTTCCCAGTCCTAAATGGATTTGAATCACATGCAGTTTTTGGTTCTACGAGCAAGAGTTGTTTTCTGGAAAGGAAAGTCACTATTGTGCTCCCATTTACATACACAGTGCAAATAGCACTCGCATCTGTTCCCAGCAAGTACAGTGTATTGGACTGAAGCGGAGCTACTGTTCTTGTCATTTTCCTAAGCAGAGTTGAACTAGATATGGCCCCTGTGTGTAGGAAGCGCAGTTCTTTTGTTCTGAGCAAGCTCACTGTTCGGACCCCATAGGAAACACAGTAGAGTAGAAGAGTGCTGTTTTCTCAAAAGCAGTGTGTGTTTCTTGTAAGGCGAGCTAGCGTTTGTTTCCCAGTTCTAAATGGAGTTGAATCACATGCAGTTTCTGTTCCTATGAGCAAGAATTGTTTTCTGGGAAGAAGAGTCACTATTGTGCTCCCATTGCCATACACAATGCAAATAGCACTCGCATCTGTTCCCAGCAAGTACAGTGTATTGGACTGAAGAGGAGCTACTGTTCATGTCAGTTTCCTAAGCAGAGTTGAACTAATTAAGGCCCCTGTGTGTAGGAAGCACAGTTCTTTTGTTCCGAGCAAGCTCACTGTTCGGACACCATAGGAAACACAGTAGAGTAGAAGAGTGCACTTTTCTCAAAAGCAGAGTGTGTTTCTTGTAAGGTGAGCTAGCGTTTGTTTCCCAATCCTAAATGGAGAAGAATCACATGCAGTTTCTTGTCCTACGAGCAAGAGTTGTTTTCTGGTAAGAAGAGTCACTATTGCGCTCCCATTGTGATACATAGGGCAAATAGCACTGGCGTCTGTTCCCAGCATGTACAGTGTATTGGACTGAGGAGGATCTACTGTTCTTGTCAGTTTCCTAAGCAGACTTGAACTAGATATGGCCCGTGTGTATAGGAAGCACAGTTCTATTGTTCTGAGAATGCTCACTGTTCTGGCCCTATTGGAAACACAGTAGAGTAGAAGAGTGCTCTTTTCTCAAAAGCAGAGTGTGTTTCTTGTAAGGCGAGCTAGCGTTTGTTTCCCAGTCCTAAATGGAGTTGAATCACATGCAGTTTCTGGACCTATGAGCATGAATTGTTTTCTGGTAAGAAGAGTCACTACTGCGCTCCCCTTGTCATACACAGGGCAAATAGCACTGGCTTCTGTTCCCAGCATGTACAGTGTATTGGACTGAAGAGGATCTACTGTTCTTGTCAGTTTTCTAAGCAGAGTTGAACTAGATATGGACCGTGTGTGTAGGAAGCACAGTTCTTTTGTTCTGAGAATGCTCACTGTTCTGGCCTTATAGGAAAGACATTAGAGTAGAAGAGTGCTCCTTTGTCAAAAGCAGAGTGTGTTTCTTGTAAGTCAAGCTAGCGTTTGTTTCCCAGTTCTAAATGGAGTTGAAACACATGCAGTTTCTGGTCCTACGAGCAAGAGTTGTTTTCTGGAAAGAAGAGTCACTATTGCGCTCCCATTGTCATAAACGGGGCAAATAGCACTGGCATCTGTGTACAGATGTATTGGACTGAAGAGGATTTGCTGTTCTTGTCAGTTTCCTAAGCATAATTGAACTAGATATGGCCCGTGTGTGTAGGAAGCAGGGTTCTTTTGTTCTGAGCAAGCTCACTGTTCGGACCCCATAGGAAACACAGTAGAGTAGAGGAGTGCTCTTTTCTCAAAAGCAGAGTGTGTTTCTTGTAAGGTGAGCTAGTGTTTGTTTCCCAATCAGAAATGGAGTTGAATCCCATGCAGTTTCTGGTCCTACGAGCAAGAGGTGTTTTCTGATAAGAAGAGTCACTATTGCACTCCTATTGCCATACACAGTGCAAATAGCACGCGCGTCTGTTCCCAGCTAGTACAGTGTATTGGCCTGAAGAGGAGCTACCGTTCTTGTCAGTTTCCTAATTAGAGTTGAACTAGATATGGCCCGTGTGTGTAGGAAACACAGTTCTTTTGTTCTGAGGAAGCTCACTGTTCAGACCCCATAGGAAACACAGTAGAGTAGAAGAGTGCTCTTTTTTCAAAAGCTGAGTGTGTTTCTTGTAAGGCAAGCTAGCATTTGTTTCCCAGTCATAAATGGAGTTGAATCACATGCAGTTTTTGGTCCTACGAGCAAGAGTTGTTTTCTGGGAAGGAAAGTCACTATTGCACTCCCATTGCCATACACAGTGCAAATAGCACTCGCGTCTGTTCCCAGCATGTACAGTGTATTGGACTGAAGCGGAGCTACTGTTCTTGTCAGTTTCCTAAGTAGAGTTGAACTAGATATGGCCCCTGTGTGTAGGAAGCACATTTCTTTTGTTCTGAGCAAGCTCACTATTCCGACCCCATAGGAAACACAGTACAGTAGAAGAGTGCTCTTTTCTCAAAATCAGAGTGTCTTTCTTGTAAGGTGAGCTAGTGTTTGTTTCCCAGTCAAAAATGGAGTTGAATCCCATGCAGTTTCAGGTCCTATGAGCAAGAGTTGTTTTCTGATAAGAAGAGTCACTATTGTGCTCCTATTGCCATACACAGTGCAAATAGCACTCGCGTCTGTTCCCAGCTAGTACAGTGTATTGGACTGAAAAGGAGCTACCGTTCTTGTCAGTTTCCTAAGCAGAGTTGAACTAGATATGGCCCGTGTGTGTAGGAAGCACAGTTCTTTTTTTCTGAGCAAGCTCACTGTTCGGACCCCATAGGAAACACAGTAGAGTAGGAGAGTGCTCTTTTCTCAAAAGCCGAGTGTGTTTCTTGTAAGGCAAGCTAGAGTTTGTTTCCCATTCCTAAATGGAGTTGAGTCACATCCAGTTTTTGGTCCTACGAGCAAGAGTTGTTTTCTGGTAAGGAAAGTCACTATTGTGATCCCAATGCCATACACAGTGCAAATAGCACTCGCGTCTGTTCCCAGCAAGAACAGTGTGTTGGACTGAAGAGGAGCTACTGTTCTTGTCAGTTTCCTAAGCAGAGTTGAACTAGATATGCCCCGTGTGTGTAGGAAGCACAGTTCTTTTGTTCTGAGCATCCTCACTGTTGGGACCCCATAGGAAAGACAGTAGAGTAGAAGAGTGCTCTTTTCTCAAAAGCAGAGTGTGTTTCTTGTAAGGCGAGGTAGCGTTTGTTTCCCAGTCATAAATGGAGTTGAATCACATGCAGTTTCTTGTACTACGAGCAAGAGTTGTTTTTGGTAAGAAGATTCACTATTGCGCTCCCATTGTCATACACAGGGCAATTAGCACTGCCGTCTGTTCCCAGCATGTACAGTGTATTGGACTGAAGAGGATCTACTGTTCTTGTCAGTTTCCTAAGCAGAATTGATCTAGATATGGCCGTATTTGTAGGAAGCACAGTTCTTTTGTTCTGAGCAAACTCACTGTTCTGGCCCTATAGGAAACACAGTAGAGTAGAAGAGTGCTCTTTTCTCAAAAGCAGATTGTGTTTCTTGTAAGGTGAGCTAGCGTTTTTTTCCCAGTCCTAAATGGAGTTGAATCAAATGCAGTTTTTGTTCCTACGAGCAAGAGTTGTTTTCTGGTAAGGAAAGTCACTATTGTGCTCCCATTGCCATACACAGTGCAAATAGCACTCGTGTCTGTTCCCAGCAAGAACAGTGTGTTGGACTGAAGAGGAGCTACTGTTCTTGTCAGTTTCCTAAGCAGAGTTGAACTAGATATGCCCCGTGTGTGTAGGAAGCACAGTTCTTTTGTTCTGAGCATGCTCACTGTTGGGACCCCATAGGAAAGACAGTAGAGTAGAAGAGTGCTCTTTTCTCAAAAGCAGAGTGTGTTTCTTGTAAGGCGAGGTAGCGTTTGTTTCCCAGTCATAAATGGAGTTGAATCACATGCAGTTTCTTGTACTACGAGCAAGAGTTGTTTTTGGTAAGAAGATTCACTATTGCGCTCCCATTGTCATACACAGGGCAATTAGCACTGCCGTCTGTTCCCAGCATGTACAGTGTATTGGACTGAAGAGGATCTACTATTCTTGTCAGTTTCCTAAGCAGAATTGATCTAGATATGGCCGTATTTGTAGGAAGCACAGTTCTTTTGTTCTGAGCAAACTCACTGTTCTGGCCCTATAGGAAACACAGTAGAGTAGAAGAGTGCTCTTTTCTCAAAAGCAGATTGTGTTTCTTGTAAGGTGAGCTAGCGTTTTTTTCCCAGTCCTAAATGGAGTTGAATCACATGCAGTTTTTGGTCCTACGAGCAAGAGTTGTTTTCTGGTAAGGAAAGTCACTATTGTGCTCCCATTGCCATACACAGTGCAAATAGCACTCGTGTCTGTTCCCAACAAGTACAGTGTATTGGACTGAAGCGGAGCTACTGTTCTTGTCAGTTTCCTAAGCAGAGTTGAACTAGATATGGCCCCTGTGTGTAGGAAGCACAATTCTTTTGTTCTGAGAATGCTAACTGTTCTGGCCCTATAGGAAACACATTAGAGTAGAAGAGTGCTCTTTTCTCAAAAGCAGATTGTGTTTCTTTTAAGGCGAGCTAGTGATTGTTTCCCAATCCTAAATGGAGATGAATCACATGCAGTTTCTGGTCCTACGAGCAAGAGTTGTTTTCTGGTAAGTAGAGTCACTATTGCGATTCCATTGTCATAAACGGGGCAAATAGCACTGGCATCTGTTCCCACCAAGTACAGTGTATTGGAATGAAGATGAGCTGCTGTTCTTGTCAGTTTCCTAAGCATAATTGAACTAGATATGGCCCGTGTGTGTAGGAAGCACAGTTCATTTGTTCTGAGCAAGCTCACTGTTCGGAACCATAGGAAACACAGTAGAGTAGAGGAGTGCTCCTTTCTCAAAAGCAGAGTGTTTTTCTTGTAAGGCAAGCTAGCATTTGTTTCCCAGTCCTAAATGGAGTTGAATCACATCCTGTTTTTGGTCCTACGAGCAAGATTTGTTTTCTGGTAATAAAGTCACTGTTGCGCTCCCATTGCCATACACAGTATAAATAGCACTCGCATCTGTTCCCAGCAAGTACAGTGTACTGGACTGAAGCGGAGCTACTGTTCTTGTCAGTTTCCTAAGCAGAGTTGAACTAGATATGGCCCGTGTGTGTAGGAAGCACAGTTCTTTTGTTCTGAGCAAGCTCATTGTTCGGACCCCTTATGAACCACAGTAGAATAGAAGACTGCTCTTTTCTCAAAAGCAGAGTGTGTTTCTTGTAAGGCGAGCTAGCGTTTGTTTCCCAGTCCTAAATGGATTTGAATCACATGCAGTTTTTGGTTCTACGAGCAAGAGTTGTTTTCTGGAAAGGAAAGTCACTATTGTGCTCCCATTTACATACACAGTGCAAATAGCACTCGCATCTGTTCCCAGCAAGTACAGTGTATTGGACTGAAGCGGAGCTACTGTTCTTGTCATTTTCCTAAGCAGAGTTGAACTAGATATGGCCCCTGTGTGTAGGAAGCGCAGTTCTTTTGTTCTGAGCAAGCTCACTGTTCGGACCCCATAGGAAACACAGTAGAGTAGAAGAGTGCTGTTTTCTCAAAAGCAGTGTGTGTTTCTTGTAAGGCGAGCTAGCGTTTGTTTCCCAGTTCTAAATGGAGTTGAATCACATGCAGTTTCTGTTCCTATGAGCAAGAATTGTTTTCTGGGAAGAAGAGTCACTATTGTGCTCCCATTGCCATACACAATGCAAATAGCACTCGCATCTGTTCCCAGCAAGTACAGTGTATTGGACTGAAGAGGAGCTACTGTTCATGTCAGTTTCCTAAGCAGAGTTGAACTAATTAAGGCCCCTGTGTGTAGGAAGCACAGTTCTTTTGTTCCGAGCAAGCTCACTGTTCGGACACCATAGGAAACACAGTAGAGTAGAAGAGTGCACTTTTCTCAAAAGCAGAGTGTGTTTCTTGTAAGGTGAGCTAGCGTTTGTTTCCCAATCCTAAATGGAGAAGAATCACATGCAGTTTCTTGTCCTACGAGCAAGAGTTGTTTTCTGGTAAGAAGAGTCACTATTGCGCTCCCATTGTGATACATAGGGCAAATAGCACTGGCGTCTGTTCCCAGCATGTACAGTGTATTGGACTGAGGAGGATCTACTGTTCTTGTCAGTTTCCTAAGCAGACTTGAACTAGATATGGCCCGTGTGTATAGGAAGCACAGTTCTATTGTTCTGAGAATGCTCACTGTTCTGGCCCTATGGGAAACACAGTAGAGTAGAAGAGTGCTCTTTTCTCAAAAGCAGAGTGTGTTTCTTGTAAGGCGAGCTAGCGTTTGTTTCCCAGTCCTAAATGGAGTTGAATCACATGCAGTTTCTGGACCTATGAGCATGAATTGTTTTCTGGTAAGAAGAGTCACTACTGCGCTCCCCTTGTCATACACAGGGCAAATAGCACTGGCTTCTGTTCCCAGCATGTACAGTGTATTGGACTGAAGAGGATCTACTGTTCTTGTCAGTTTTCTAAGCAGAGTTGAACTAGATATGGACCGTGTGTGTAGGAAGCACAGTTCTTTTGTTCTGCGAATGCTCACTGTTTGGCCTTATAGGAAACACATTAGAGTAGAAGACTGCTCTTTTCTCAAAAGCAGAGTGTGTTTCTTGTAAGTCGAGCTAGCGTTTGTTTCCCAGTCCTAAATGGAGTTGAATCCCATGCAGTTTCTGGTGCTACCAGCAAGAGTTCTTTTCTGGTAAGAAGAGTCACTATTGTGCTCCCATTGTCATACACAAGGCAAATAGCACTGGCGTTTAATCCCAGCAAGTACAGTGTATTGGACTGAAGAGGATCTACCTTTCTTGTCAGTTTCCTAAGCAGAGTTGAATTAGATATGGCCCGTGTGTGTAGGAAGCACAGTTCTTTTGTTCTGAGCAAGCTCACTGTTCGGACCCCATAGGAAACACAGTAGAGTAGAAGAGTGCTCTTTTCTCAAAAGCAGAGTGTGTTTCTTGTAAGGCGAGCTAGCATTTGTTTCCCAATCCTAAATGGAGATGAATCACATGCAGTTTCTTGTCCTACGAGTAAGAGATGTTTTCTGTTAAGAAGAGTCACTATTGCGCTACCATTGTCATACACAGGGCAAATAGCACTGGCGTCTGTTCCCAGCATGTACAGTGTATTGGACTGAAGAGTATCTACTGTTCTTGTCAGTTTCCTAAGCAGAGTTGAACTAGATATGGCCCGTGTGTGCTAGGAAGCACAGTTCTTTTGTTCTGAGAATGCTCACTGTTCTGGCCTTATAGGAAAGACATTAGAGTAGAAGAGTGCTCCTTTGTCAAAAGCAGAGTGTGTTTCTTGTAAGTCAAGCTAGCGTTTGTTTCCCAGTTCTAAATGGAGTTGAAACACATGCAGTTTCTGGTCCTACGAGCAAGAGTTGTTTTCTGGAAAGAAGAGTCACTATTGCGCTCCCATTGTCATAAACGGGGCAAATAGCACTGGCATCTGTGTACAGATGTATTGGACTGAAGAGGATCTGCTGTTCTTGTCAGTTTCCTAAGCATAATTGAACTAGATATGGCCCGTGTGTGTAGGAAGCAGGGTTCTTTTGTTCTGAGCAAGCTCACTGTTCGGACCCCATAGGAAACACAGTAGAGTAGAGGAGTGCTCTTTTCTCAAAAGCAGAGTGTGTTTCTTGTAAGGTGAGCTAGTGTTTGTTTCCCAATCAGAAATGGAGTTGAATCCCATGCAGTTTCTGGTCCTACGAGCAAGAGGTGTTTTCTGATAAGAAGAGTCACTATTGCACTCCTATTGCCATACACAGTGCAAATAGCACGCGCGTCTGTTCCCAGCTAGTACAGTGTATTGGCCTGAAGAGGAGCTACCGTTCTTGTCAGTTTCCTAATTAGAGTTGAACTAGATATGGCCCGTGTGTGTAGGAAACACAGTTCTTTTGTTCTGAGGAAGCTCACTGTTCAGACCCCATAGGAAACACAGTAGAGTAGAAGAGTGCTCTTTTTTCAAAAGCTGAGTGTGTTTCTTGTAAGGCAAGCTAGCATTTGTTTCCCAGTCATAAATGGAGTTGAATCACATGCAGTTTTTGGTCCTACGAGCAAGAGTTGTTTTCTGGGAAGGAAAGTCACTATTGCACTCCCATTGCCATACACAGTGCAAATAGCACTCGCGTCTGTTCCCAGCATGTACAGTGTATTGGACTGAAGCGGAGCTACTGTTCTTGTCAGTTTCCTAAGTAGAGTTGAACTAGATATGGCCCCTGTGTGTAGGAAGCACATTTCTTTTGTTCTGAGCAAGCTCACTATTCCGACCCCATAGGAAACACAGTACAGTAGAAGAGTGCTCTTTTCTCAAAATCAGAGTGTCTTTCTTGTAAGGTGAGCTAGTGTTTGTTTCCCAGTCAAAAATGGAGTTGAATCCCATGCAGTTTCAGGTCCTATGAGCAAGAGTTGTTTTCTGATAAGAAGAGTCACTATTGTGCTCCTATTGCCATACACAGTGCAAATAGCACTCGCGTCTGTTCCCAGCTAGTACAGTGTATTGGACTGAAAAGGAGCTACCGTTCTTGTCAGTTTCCTAAGCAGAGTTGAACTAGATATGGCCCGTGTGTGTAGGAAGCACAGTTCTTTTTTTCTGAGCAAGCTCACTGTTCGGACCCCATAGGAAACACAGTAGAGTAGGAGAGTGCTCTTTTCTCAAAAGCCGAGTGTGTTTCTTGTAAGGCAAGCTAGAGTTTGTTTCCCATTCCTAAATGGAGTTGAGTCACATCCAGTTTTTGGTCCTACGAGCAAGAGTTGTTTTCTGGTAAGGAAAGTCACTATTGTGATCCCAATGCCATACACAGTGCAAATAGCACTCGCGTCTGTTCCCAGCAAGAACAGTGTGTTGGACTGAAGAGGAGCTACTGTTCTTGTCAGTTTCCTAAGCAGAGTTGAACTAGATATGCCCCGTGTGTGTAGGAAGCACAGTTCTTTTGTTCTGAGCATCCTCACTGTTGGGACCCCATAGGAAAGACAGTAGAGTAGAAGAGTGCTCTTTTCTCAAAAGCAGAGTGTGTTTCTTGTAAGGCGAGGTAGCGTTTGTTTCCCAGTCATAAATGGAGTTGAATCACATGCAGTTTCTTGTACTACGAGCAAGAGTTGTTTTTGGTAAGAAGATTCACTATTGCGCTCCCATTGTCATACACAGGGCAATTAGCACTGCCGTCTGTTCCCAGCATGTACAGTGTATTGGACTGAAGAGGATCTACTGTTCTTGTCAGTTTCCTAAGCAGAATTGATCTAGATATGGCCGTATTTGTAGGAAGCACAGTTCTTTTGTTCTGAGCAAACTCACTGTTCTGGCCCTATAGGAAACACAGTAGAGTAGAAGAGTGCTCTTTTCTCAAAAGCAGATTGTGTTTCTTGTAAGGTGAGCTAGCGTTTTTTTCCCAGTCCTAAATGGAGTTGAATCAAATGCAGTTTTTGTTCCTACGAGCAAGAGTTGTTTTCTGGTAAGGAAAGTCACTATTGTGCTCCCATTGCCATACACAGTGCAAATAGCACTCGTGTCTGTTCCCAGCAAGAACAGTGTGTTGGACTGAAGAGGAGCTACTGTTCTTGTCAGTTTCCTAAGCAGAGTTGAACTAGATATGCCCCGTGTGTGTAGGAAGCACAGTTCTTTTGTTCTGAGCATGCTCACTGTTGGGACCCCATAGGAAAGACAGTAGAGTAGAAGAGTGCTCTTTTCTCAAAAGCAGAGTGTGTTTCTTGTAAGGCGAGGTAGCGTTTGTTTCCCAGTCATAAATGGAGTTGAATCACATGCAGTTTCTTGTACTACGAGCAAGAGTTGTTTTTGGTAAGAAGATTCACTATTGCGCTCCCATTGTCATACACAGGGCAATTAGCACTGCCGTCTGTTCCCAGCATGTACAGTGTATTGGACTGAAGAGGATCTACTGTTCTTGTCAGTTTCCTAAGCAGAATTGATCTAGATATGGCCGTATTTGTAGGAAGCACAGTTCTTTTGTTCTGAGCAAACTCACTGTTCTGGCCCTATAGGAAACACAGTAGAGTAGAAGAGTGCTCTTTTCTCAAAAGCAGATTGTGTTTCTTGTAAGGTGAGCTAGCGTTTTTTTCCCAGTCCTAAATGGAGTTGAATCACATGCAGTTTTTGGTCCTACGAGCAAGAGTTGTTTTCTGGTAAGGAAAGTCACTATTGTGCTCCCATTGCCATACACAGTGCAAATAGCACTCGTGTCTGTTCCCAACAAGTACAGTGTATTGGACTGAAGCGGAGCTACTGTTCTTGTCAGTTTCCTAAGCAGAGTTGAACTAGATATGGCCCCTGTGTGTAGGAAGCACAATTCTTTTGTTCTGAGAATGCTAACTGTTCTGGCCCTATAGGAAACACATTAGAGTAGAAGAGTGCTCTTTTCTCAAAAGCAGATTGTGTTTCTTTTAAGGCGAGCTAGCGATTGTTTCCCAATCCTAAATGGAGATGAATCACATGCAGTTTCTGGTCCTACGAGCAAGAGTTGTTTTCTGGTAAGTAGAGTCACTATTGCGATTCCATTGTCATAAACGGGGCAAATAGCACTGGCATCTGTTCCCACCAAGTACAGTGTATTGGAATGAAGATGAGCTGCTGTTCTTGTCAGTTTCCTAAGCATAATTGAACTAGATATGGCCCGTGTGTGTAGGAAGCACAGTTCATTTGTTCTGAGCAAGCTCACTGTTCGGAACCATAGGAAACACAGTAGAGTAGAGGAGTGCTCCTTTCTCAAAAGCAGAGTGTTTTTCTTGTAAGGCAAGCTAGCGTTTGTTTCCCAGTCCTAAATGGATTTGAATCACATGCAGTTTTTGGTTCTACGAGCAAGAGTTGTTTTCTGGAAAGGAAAGTCACTATTGTGCTCCCATTTACATACACAGTGCAAATAGCACTCGCATCTGTTCCCAGCAAGTACAGTGTATTGGACTGAAGCGGAGCTACTGTTCTTGTCAGTTTCCTAAGCAGAGTTGAACTAGATATGGCCCCTGTGTGTAGGAAGCGCAGTTCTTTTGTTCTGAGCAAGCTCACTGTTCGGACCCCATAGGAAACACAGTAGAGTAGAAGAGTGCTGTTTTCTCAAAAGCAGTGTGTGTTTCTTGTAAGGCGAGCTAGCGTTTGTTTCCCAGTTCTAAATGGAGTTGAATCACATGCAGTTTCTGTTCCTATGAGCAAGAATTGTTTTCTGGGAAGAAGAGTCACTATTGTGCTCCCATTGCCATACACAATGCAAATAGCACTCGCATCTGTTCCCAGCAAGTACAGTGTATTGGACTGAAGAGGAGCTACTGTTCATGTCAGTTTCCTAAGCAGAGTTGAACTAATTAAGGCCCCTGTGTGTAGGAAGCACAGTTCTTTTGTTCCGAGCAAGCTCACTGTTCGGACACCATAGGAAACACAGTAGAGTAGAAGAGTGCACTTTTCTCAAAAGCAGAGTGTGTTTCTTGTAAGGTGAGCTAGCGTTTGTTTCCCAATCCTAAATGGAGAAGAATCACATGCAGTTTCTTGTCCTACGAGCAAGAGTTGTTTTCTGGTAAGAAGAGTCACTATTGCGCTCCCATTGTGATACATAGGGCAAATAGCACTGGCGTCTGTTCCCAGCATGTACAGTGTATTGGACTGAGGAGGATCTACTGTTCTTGTCAGTTTCCTAAGCAGACTTGAACTAGATATGGCCCGTGTGTATAGGAAGCACAGTTCTATTGTTCTGAGAATGCTCACTGTTCTGGCCCTATGGGAAACACAGTAGAGTAGAAGAGTGCTCTTTTCTCAAAAGCAGAGTGTGTTTCTTGTAAGGCGAGCTAGCATTTGTTTCCCAGTCCTAAATGGAGTTGAATCACATGCAGTTTCTGGACCTATGAGCATGAATTGTTTTCTGGTAAGAAGAGTCACTACTGCGCTCCCCTTGTCATACACAGGGCAAATAGCACTGGCTTCTGTTCCCAGCATGTACAGTGTATTGGACTGAAGAGGATCTACTGTTCTTGTCAGTTTTCTAAGCAGAGTTGAACTAGATATGGACCGTGTGTGTAGGAAGCACAGTTCTTTTGTTCTGCGAATGCTCACTGTTTGGCCTTATAGGAAACACATTAGAGTAGAAGACTGCTCTTTTCTCAAAAGCAGAGTGTGTTTCTTGTAAGTCGAGCTAGCGTTTGTTTCCCAGTCCTAAATGGAGTTGAATCCCATGCAGTTTCTGGTGCTACCAGCAAGAGTTCTTTTCTGGTAAGAAGAGTCACTATTGTGCTCCCATTGTCATACACAAGGCAAATAGCACTGGCGTTTAATCCCAGCAAGTACAGTGGATTGGACTGAAGAGGATCTACCTTTCTTGTCAGTTTCCTAAGCAGAGTTGAATTAGATATGGCCCGTGTGTGTAGGAAGCACAGTTCTTTTGTTCTGAGCAAGCTCACTGTTCGGACCCCATAGGAAACACAGTAGAGTAGAAGAGTGCTCTTTTCTCAAAAGCAGAGTGTGTTTCTTGTAAGGCGAGCTAGCATTTGTTTCCCAATCCTAAATGGAGATGAATCACATGCAGTTTCTTGTCCTACGAGTAAGAGATGTTTTCTGTTAAGAAGAGTCACTATTGCGCTACCATTGTCATACACAGGGCAAATAGCACTGGCGTCTGTTCCCAGCATGTACAGTGTATTGGACTGAAGAGTATCTACTGTTCTTGTCAGTTTCCTAAGCAGAGTTGAACTAGATATGGCCCGTGTGTGCTAGGAAGCACAGTTCTTTTGTTCTGAGAATGCTCACTGTTCTGGCCTTATAGGAAAGACATTAGAGTAGAAGAGTGCTCCTTTGTCAAAAGCAGAGTGTGTTTCTTGTAAGTCAAGCTAGTGTTTGTTTCCCAGTTCTAAATGGAGTTGAAACACATGCAGTTTCTGGTCCTACGAGCAAGAGTTGTTTTCTGGAAAGAAGAGTCACTATTGCGCTCCCATTGTCATAAACGGGGCAAATAGCACTGGCATCTGTGTACAGATGTATTGGACTGAAGAGGATCTGCTGTTCTTGTCAGTTTCCTAAGCATAATTGAACTAGATATGGCCCGTGTGTGTAGGAAGCAGGGTTCTTTTGTTCTGAGCAAGCTCACTGTTCGGACCCCATAGGAAACACAGTAGAGTAGAGGAGTGCTCTTTTCTCAAAAGCAGAGTGTGTTTCTTGTAAGGTGAGCTAGTGTTTGTTTCCCAATCAGAAATGGAGTTGAATCCCATGCAGTTTCTGGTCCTACGAGCAAGAGGTGTTTTCTGATAAGAAGAGTCACTATTGCACTCCTATTGCCATACACAGTGCAAATAGCACGCGCGTCTGTTCCCAGCTAGTACAGTGTATTGGCCTGAAGAGGAGCTACCGTTCTTGTCAGTTTCCTAATTAGAGTTGAACTAGATATGGCCCGTGTGTGTAGGAAACACAGTTCTTTTGTTCTGAGGAAGCTCAGTGTTCAGACCCCATAGGAAACACAGTAGAGTAGAAGAGTGCTCTTTTTTCAAAAGCTGAGTGTGTTTCTTGTAAGGCAAGCTAGCATTTGTTTCCCAGTCATAAATGGAGTTGAATCACATGCAGTTTTTGGTCCTACGAGCAAGAGTTGTTTTCTGGGAAGGAAAGTCACTATTGCACTCCCATTGCCATACACAGTGCAAATAGCACTCGCGTCTGTTCCCAGCATGTACAGTGTATTGGACTGAAGCGAGCTACTGTTCTTGTCAGTTTCCTAAGTAGAGTTGAACTAGATATGGCCCCTGTGTGTAGGAAGCACATTTCTTTTGTTCTGAGCAAGCTCACTATTCCGACCCCATAGGAAACACAGTACAGTAGAAGAGTGCTCTTTTCTCAAAATCAGAGTGTCTTTCTTGTAAGGTGAGCTAGTGTTTGTTTCCCAGTCAAAAATGGAGTTGAATCCCATGCAGTTTCAGGTCCTATGAGCAAGAGTTGTTTTCTGATAAGAAGAGTCACTATTGTGCTCCTATTGCCATACACAGTGCAAATAGCACTCGCGTCTGTTCCCAGCTAGTACAGTGTATTGGACTGAAAAGGAGCTACCGTTCTTGTCAGTTTCCTAAGCAGAGTTGAACTAGATATGGCCCGTGTGTGTAGGAAGCACAGTTCTTTTTTTCTGAGCAAGCTCACTGTTCGGACCCCATAGGAAACACAGTAGAGTAGGAGAGTGCTCTTTTCTCAAAAGCCGAGTGTGTTTCTTGTAAGGCAAGCTAGAGTTTGTTTCCCATTCCTAAATGGAGTTGAGTCACATCCAGTTTTTGGTCCTACGAGCAAGAGTTGTTTTCTGGTAAGGAAAGTCACTATTGTGATCCCAATGCCATACACAGTGCAAATAGCACTCGCGTCTGTTCCCAGCAAGAACAGTGTGTTGGACTGAAGAGGAGCTACTGTTCTTGTCAGTTTCCTAAGCAGAGTTGAACTAGATATGCCCCGTGTGTGTAGGAAGCACAGTTCTTTTGTTCTGAGCATCCTCACTGTTGGGACCCCATAGGAAAGACAGTAGAGTAGAAGAGTGCTCTTTTCTCAAAAGCAGAGTGTGTTTCTTGTAAGGCGAGGTAGCGTTTGTTTCCCAGTCATAAATGGAGTTGAATCACATGCAGTTTCTTGTACTACGAGCAAGAGTTGTTTTTGGTAAGAAGATTCACTATTGCGCTCCCATTGTCATACACAGGGCAATTAGCACTGCCGTCTGTTCCCAGCATGTACAGTGTATTGGACTGAAGAGGATCTACTGTTCTTGTCAGTTTCCTAAGCAGAATTGATCTAGATATGGCCGTATTTGTAGGAAGCACAGTTCTTTTGTTCTGAGCAAACTCACTGTTCTGGCCCTATAGGAAACACAGTAGAGTAGAAGAGTGCTCTTTTCTCAAAAGCAGATTGTGTTTCTTGTAAGGTGAGCTAGCGTTTTTTTCCCAGTCCTAAATGGAGTTGAATCACATGCAGTTTTTGGTCCTACGAGCAAGAGTTGTTTTCTGGTAAGGAAAGTCACTATTGTGCTCCCATTGCCATACACAGTGCAAATAGCACTCGTGTCTGTTCCCAACAAGTACAGTGTATTGGACTGAAGCGGAGCTACTGTTCTTGTCAGTTTCCTAATCAGAGTTGAACTAGATATGGCCCCTGTGTGTAGGAAGCACAATTCTTTTGTTCTGAGAATGCTAACTGTTCTGGCCCTATAGGAAACACATTAGAGTAGAAGAGTGCTCTTTTCTCAAAAGCAGATTGTGTTTCTTTTAAGGCGAGCTAGCGATTGTTTCCCAATCCTAAATGGAGATGAATCACATGCAGTTTCTGGTCCTACGAGCAAGAGTTGTTTTCTGGTAAGTAGAGTCACTATTGCGATTCCATTGTCATAAACGGGGCAAATAGCACTGGCATCTGTTCCCACCAAGTACAGTGTATTGGAATGAAGATGAGCTGCTGTTCTTGTCAGTTTCCTAAGCATAATTGAACTAGATATGGCCCGTGTGTGTAGGAAGCACAGTTCATTTGTTCTGAGCAAGCTCACTGTTCGGAACCATAGGAAACACAGTAGAGTAGAGGAGTGCTCCTTTCTCAAAAGCAGAGTGTTTTTCTTGTAAGGCAAGCTAGCATTTGTTTCCCAGTCCTAAATGGAGTTGAATCACATCCTGTTTTTGGTCCTACGAGCAAGATTTGTTTTCTGGTAATAAAGTCACTGTTGCGCTCCCATTGCCATACACAGTATAAATAGCACTCGCATCTGTTCCCAGCAAGTACAGTGTACTGGACTGAAGCGGAGCTACTGTTCTTGTCAGTTTCCTAAGCAGAGTTGAACTAGATATGGCCCGTGTGTGTAGGAAGCACAGTTCTTTTGTTCTGAGCAAGCTCATTGTTCGGACCCCTTATGAACCACAGTAGAATAGAAGACTGCTCTTTTCTCAAAAGCAGAGTGTGTTTCTTGTAAGGCGAGCTAGCGTTTGTTTCCCAGTCCTAAATGGATTTGAATCACATGCAGTTTTTGGTTCTACGAGCAAGAGTTGTTTTATGGAAAGGAAAGTCACTATTGTGCTCCCATTTACATACACAGTGCAAATAGCACTCGCATCTGTTCCCAGCAAGTACAGTGTATTGGACTGAAGCGGAGCTACTGTTCTTGTCAGTTTCCTAAGCAGAGTTGAACTAGATATGGCCCCTGTGTGTAGGAAGCGCAGTTCTTTTGTTCTGAGCAAGCTCACTGTTCGGACCCCATAGGAAACACAGTAGAGTAGAAGAGTGCTGTTTTCTCAAAAGCAGTGTGTGTTTCTTGTAAGGCGAGCTAGCGTTTGTTTCCCAGTTCTAAATGGAGTTGAATCACATGCAGTTTCTGTTCCTATGAGCAAGAATTGTTTTCTGGGAAGAAGAGTCACTATTGTGCTCCCATTGCCATACACAATGCAAATAGCACTCGCATCTGTTCCCAGCAAGTACAGTGTATTGGACTGAAGAGGAGCTACTGTTCATGTCAGTTTCCTAAGCAGAGTTGAACTAATTATGGCCCCTGTGTGTAGGAAGCACAGTTCTTTTGTTCCGAGCAAGCTCACTGTTCGGACACCATAGGAAACACAGTAGAGTAGAAGAGTGCACTTTTCTCAAAAGCAGAGTGTGTTTCTTGTAAGGTGAGCTAGCGTTTGTTTCCCAATCCTAAATGGAGAAGAATCACATGCAGTTTCTTGTCCTACGAGCAAGAGTTGTTTTCTGGTAAGAAGAGTCACTATTGCGCTCCCATTGTGATACATAGGGCAAATAGCACTGGCGTCTGTTCCCAGCATGTACAGTGTATTGGACTGAGGAGGATCTACTGTTCTTGTCAGTTTCCTAAGCAGACTTGAACTAGATATGGCCCGTGTGTATAGGAAGCACAGTTCTATTGTTCTGAGAATGCTCACTGTTCTGGCCCTATGGGAAACACAGTAGAGTAGAAGAGTGCTCTTTTCTCAAAAGCAGAGTGTGTTTCTTGTAAGGCGAGCTAGCGTTTGTTTCCCAGTCCTAAATGGAGTTGAATCACATGCAGTTTCTGGACCTATGAGCATGAATTGTTTTCTGGTAAGAAGAGTCACTACTGCGCTCCCCTTGTCATACACAGGGCAAATAGCACTGGCTTCTGTTCCCAGCATGTACAGTGTATTGGACTGAAGAGGATCTACTGTTCTTGTCAGTTTTCTAAGCAGAGTTGAACTAGATATGGACCGTGTGTGTAGGAAGCACAGTTCTTTTGTTCTGCGAATGCTCACTGTTTGGCCTTATAGGAAACACATTAGAGTAGAAGACTGCTCTTTTCTCAAAAGCAGAGTGTGTTTCTTGTAAGTCGAGCTAGCGTTTGTTTCCCAGTCCTAAATGGAGTTGAATCCCATGCAGTTTCTGGTGCTACCAGCAAGAGTTCTTTTCTGGTAAGAAGAGTCACTATTGTGCTCCCATTGTCATACACAAGGCAAATAGCACTGGCGTTTAATCCCAGCAAGTACAGTGTATTGGACTGAAGAGGATCTACCTTTCTTGTCAGTTTCCTAAGCAGAGTTGAATTAGATATGGCCCGTGTGTGTAGGAAGCACAGTTCTTTTGTTCTGAGCAAGCTCACTGTTCGGACCCCATAGGAAACACAGTAGAGTAGAAGAGTGCTCTTTTCTCAAAAGCAGAGTGTGTTTCTTGTAAGGCGAGCTAGCATTTGTTTCCCAATCCTAAATGGAGATGAATCACATGCAGTTTCTTGTCCTACGAGTAAGAGATGTTTTCTGTTAAGAAGAGTCACTATTGCGCTACCATTGTCATACACAGGGCAAATAGCACTGGCGTCTGTTCCCAGCATGTTCAGTGTATTGGACTGAAGAGTATCTACTGTTCTTGTCAGTTTCCTAAGCAGAGTTGAACTAGATATGGCCCGTGTGTGCTAGGAAGCACAGTTCTTTTGTTCTGAGAATGCTCACTGTTCTGGCCTTATAGGAAAGACATTAGAGTAGAAGAGTGCTCCTTTGTCAAAAGCAGAGTGTGTTTCTTGTAAGTCAAGCTAGCGTTTGTTTCCCAGTTCTAAATGGAGTTGAAACACATGCAGTTTCTGGTCCTACGAGCAAGAGTTGTTTTCTGGAAAGAAGAGTCACTATTGCGCTCCCATTGTCATAAACGGGGCAAATAGCACTGGCATCTGTGTACAGATGTATTGGACTGAAGAGGATCTGCTGTTCTTGTCAGTTTCCTAAGCATAATTGAACTAGATATGGCCCGTGTGTGTAGGAAGCAGGGTTCTTTTGTTCTGAGCAAGCTCACTGTTCGGACCCCATAGGAAACACAGTAGAGTAGAGGAGTGCTCTTTTCTCAAAAGCAGAGTGTGTTTCTTGTAAGGTGAGCTAGTGTTTGTTTCCCAATCAGAAATGGAGTTGAATCCCATGCAGTTTCTGGTCCTACGAGCAAGAGGTGTTTTCTGATAAGAAGAGTCACTATTGCACTCCTATTGCCATACACAGTGCAAATAGCACGCGCGTCTGTTCCCAGCTAGTACAGTGTATTGGCCTGAAGAGGAGCTACCGTTCTTGTCAGTTTCCTAATTAGAGTTGAACTAGATATGGCCCGTGTGTGTAGGAAACACAGTTCTTTTGTTCTGAGGAAGCTCACTGTTCAGACCCCATAGGAAACACAGTAGAGTAGAAGAGTGCTCTTTTTTCAAAAGCTGAGTGTGTTTCTTGTAAGGCAAGCTAGCATTTGTTTCCCAGTCATAAATGGAGTTGAATCACATGCAGTTTTTGGTCCTACGAGCAAGAGTTGTTTTCTGGGAAGGAAAGTCACTATTGCACTCCCATTGCCATACACAGTGCAAATAGCACTCGCGTCTGTTCCCAGCATGTACAGTGTATTGGACTGAAGCGGAGCTACTGTTCTTGTCAGTTTCCTAAGTAGAGTTGAACTAGATATGGCCCCTGTGTGTAGGAAGCACATTTCTTTTGTTCTGAGCAAGCTCACTATTCCGACCCCATAGGAAACACAGTACAGTAGAAGAGTGCTCTTTTCTCAAAATCAGAGTGTCTTTCTTGTAAGGTGAGCTAGTGTTTGTTTCCCAGTCAAAAATGGAGTTGAATCCCATGCAGTTTCAGGTCCTATGAGCAAGAGTTGTTTTCTGATAAGAAGAGTCACTATTGTGCTCCTATTGCCATACACAGTGCAAATAGCACTCGCGTCTGTTCCCAGCTAGTACAGTGTATTGGACTGAAAAGGAGCTACCGTTCTTGTCAGTTTCCTAAGCAGAGTTGAACTAGATATGGCCCGTGTGTGTAGGAAGCACAGTTCTTTTTTTCTGAGCAAGCTCACTGTTCGGACCCCATAGGAAACACAGTAGAGTAGGAGAGTGCTCTTTTCTCAAAAGCCGAGTGTGTTTCTTGTAAGGCAAGCTAGCGTTTGTTTCCCATTCCTAAATGGAGTTGAGTCACATCCAGTTTTTGGTCCTACGAGCAAGAGTTGTTTTCTGGTAAGGAAAGTCACTATTGTGATCCCAATGCCATACACAGTGCAAATAGCACTCGCGTCTGTTCCCAGCAAGAACAGTGTGTTGGACTGAAGAGGAGCTACTGTTCTTGTCAGTTTCCTAAGCAGAGTTGAACTAGATATGCCCCGTGTGTGTAGGAAGCACAGTTCTTTTGTTCTGAGCATCCTCACTGTTGGGACCCCATAGGAAAGACAGTAGAGTAGAAGAGTGCTCTTTTCTCAAAAGCAGAGTGTGTTTCTTGTAAGGCGAGGTAGCGTTTGTTTCCCAGTCATAAATGGAGTTGAATCACATGCAGTTTCTTGTACTACGAGCAAGAGTTGTTTTTGGTAAGAAGATTCACTATTGCGCTCCCATTGTCATACACAGGGCAATTAGCACTGCCGTCTGTTCCCAGCATGTACAGTGTATTGGACTGAAGAGGATCTACTGTTCTTGTCAGTTTCCTAAGCAGAATTGATCTAGATATGGCCGTATTTGTAGGAAGCACAGTTCTTTTGTTCTGAGCAAACTCACTGTTCTGGCCCTATAGGAAACACAGTAGAGTAGAAGAGTGCTCTTTTCTCAAAAGCAGATTGTGTTTCTTGTAAGGTGAGCTAGCGTTTTTTTCCCAGTCCTAAATGGAGTTGAATCAAATGCAGTTTTTGTTCCTACGAGCAAGAGTTGTTTTCTGGTAAGGAAAGTCACTATTGTGCTCCCATTGCCATACACAGTGCAAATAGCACTCGTGTCTGTTCCCAGCAAGAACAGTGTGTTGGACTGAAGAGGAGCTACTGTTCTTGTCAGTTTCCTAAGCAGAGTTGAACTAGATATGCCCCGTGTGTGTAGGAAGCACAGTTCTTTTGTTCTGAGCATGCTCACTGTTGGGACCCCATAGGAAACACATTAGAGTAGAAGAGTGCTCTTTTCTCAAAAGCAGAGTGTGTTTCTTGTAAGGCGAGGTAGCGTTTGTTTCCCAGTCATAAATGGAGTTGAATCACATGCAGTTTCTTGTACTACGAGCAAGAGTTGTTTTTGGTAAGAAGATTCACTATTGCGCTCCCATTGTCATACACAGGGCAATTAGCACTGCCGTCTGTTCCCAGCATGTACAGTGTATTGGACTGAAGAGGATCTACTGTTCTTGTCAGTTTCCTAAGCAGAATTGATCTAGATATGGCCGTATTTGTAGGAAGCACAGTTCTTTTGTTCTGAGCAAACTCACTGTTCTGGCCCTATAGGAAACACAGTAGAGTAGAAGAGTGCTCTTTTCTCAAAAGCAGATTGTGTTTCTTGTAAGGTGAGCTAGCGTTTTTTTCCCAGTCCTAAATGGAGTTGAATCACATGCAGTTTTTGGTCCTACGAGCAAGAGTTGTTTTCTGGTAAGGAAAGTCACTATTGTGCTCCCATTGCCATACACAGTGCAAATAGCACTCGTGTCTGTTCCCAACAAGTACAGTGTATTGGACTGAAGCGGAGCTACTGTTCTTGTCAGTTTCCTAAGCAGAGTTGAACTAGATATGGCCCCTGTGTGTAGGAAGCACAATTCTTTTGTTCTGAGAATGCTAACTGTTCTGGCCCTATAGGAAACACATTAGAGTAGAAGAGTGCTCTTTTCTCAAAAGCAGATTGTGTTTCTTTTAAGGCGAGCTAGCGATTGTTTCCCAATCCTAAATGGAGATGAATCACATGCAGTTTCTGGTCCTACGAGCAAGAGTTGTTTTCTGGTAAGTAGAGTCACTATTGCGATTCCATTGTCATAAACGGGGCAAATAGCACTGGCATCTGTTCCCACCAAGTACAGTGTATTGGAATGAAGATGAGCTGCTGTTCTTGTCAGTTTCCTAAGCATAATTGAACTAGATATGGCCCGTGTGTGTAGGAAGCACAGTTCATTTGTTCTGAGCAAGCTCACTGTTCGGAACCATAGGAAACACAGTAGAGTAGAGGAGTGCTCCTTTCTCAAAAGCAGAGTGTTTTTCTTGTAAGGCAAGCTAGCATTTGTTTCCCAGTCCTAAATGGAGTTGAATCACATCCTGTTTTTGGTCCTACGAGCAAGATTTGTTTTCTGGTAATAAAGTCACTGTTGCGCTCCCATTGCCATACACAGTATAAATAGCACTCGCATCTGTTCCCAGCAAGTACAGTGTACTGGACTGAAGCGGAGCTACTGTTCTTGTCAGTTTCCTAAGCAGAGTTGAACTAGATATGGCCCGTGTGTGTAGGAAGCACAGTTCTTTTGTTCTGAGCAAGCTCATTGTTCGGACCCCTTATGAACCACAGTAGAATAGAAGACTGCTCTTTTCTCAAAAGCAGAGTGTGTTTCTTGTAAGGCGAGCTAGCGTTTGTTTCCCAGTCCTAAATGGATTTGAATCACATGCAGTTTTTGGTTCTACGAGCAAGAGTTGTTTTCTGGAAAGGAAAGTCACTATTGTGCTCCCATTTACATACACAGTGCAAATAGCACTCGCATCTGTTCCCAGCAAGTACAGTGTATTGGACTGAAGCGGAGCTACTGTTCTTGTCAGTTTCCTAAGCAGAGTTGAACTAGATATGGCCCCTGTGTGTAGGAAGCGCAGTTCTTTTGTTCTGAGCAAGCTCACTGTTCGGACCCCATAGGAAACACAGTAGAGTAGAAGAGTGCTGTTTTCTCAAAAGCAGTGTGTGTTTCTTGTAAGGCGAGCTAGCGTTTGTTTCCCAGTTCTAAATGGAGTTGAATCACATGCAGTTTCTGTTCCTATGAGCAAGAATTGTTTTCTGGGAAGAAGAGTCACTATTGTGCTCCCATTGCCATACACAATGCAAATAGCACTCGCATCTGTTCCCAGCAAGTACAGTGTATTGGACTGAAGAGGAGCTACTGTTCATGTCAGTTTCCTAAGCAGAGTTGAACTAATTATGGCCCCTGTGTGTAGGAAGCACAGTTCTTTTGTTCCGAGCAAGCTCACTGTTCGGACACCATAGGAAACACAGTAGAGTAGAAGAGTGCACTTTTCTCAAAAGCAGAGTGTGTTTCTTGTAAGGTGAGCTAGCGTTTGTTTCCCAATCCTAAATGGAGAAGAATCACATGCAGTTTCTTGTCCTACGAGCAAGAGTTGTTTTCTGGTAAGAAGAGTCACTATTGCGCTCCCATTGTGATACATAGGGCAAATAGCACTGGCGTCTGTTCCCAGCATGTACAGTGTATTGGACTGAGGAGGATCTACTGTTCTTGTCAGTTTCCTAAGCAGACTTGAACTAGATATGGCCCGTGTGTATAGGAAGCACAGTTCTATTGTTCTGAGAATGCTCACTGTTCTGGCCCTATGGGAAACACAGTAGAGTAGAAGAGTGCTCTTTTCTCAAAAGCAGAGTGTGTTTCTTGTAAGGCGAGCTAGCGTTTGTTTCCCAGTCCTAAATGGAGTTGAATCACATGCAGTTTCTGGACCTATGAGCATGAATTGTTTTCTGGTAAGAAGAGTCACTACTGCGCTCCCCTTGTCATACACAGGGCAAATAGCACTGGCTTCTGTTCCCAGCATGTACAGTGTATTGGACTGAAGAGGATCTACTGTTCTTGTCAGTTTTCTAAGCAGAGTTGAACTAGATATGGACCGTGTGTGTAGGAAGCACAGTTCTTTTGTTCTGCGAATGCTCACTGTTTGGCCTTATAGGAAACACATTAGAGTAGAAGACTGCTCTTTTCTCAAAAGCAGAGTGTGTTTCTTGTAAGTCGAGCTAGCGTTTGTTTCCCAGTCCTAAATGGAGTTGAATCCCATGCAGTTTCTGGTGCTACCAGCAAGAGTTCTTTTCTGGTAAGAAGAGTCACTATTGTGCTCCCATTGTCATACACAAGGCAAATAGCACTGGCGTTTAATCCCAGCAAGTACAGTGTATTGGACTGAAGAGGATCTACCTTTCTTGTCAGTTTCCTAAGCAGAGTTGAATTAGATATGGCCCGTGTGTGTAGGAAGCACAGTTCTTTTGTTCTGAGCAAGCTCACTGTTCGGACCCCATAGGAAACACAGTAGAGTAGAAGAGTGCTCTTTTCTCAAAAGCAGAGTGTGTTTCTTGTAAGGCGAGCTAGCATTTGTTTCCCAATCCTAAATGGAGATGAATCACATGCAGTTTCTTGTCCTACGAGTAAGAGATGTTTTCTGTTAAGAAGAGTCACTATTGCGCTACCATTGTCATACACAGGGCAAATAGCACTGGCGTCTGTTCCCAGCATGTTCAGTGTATTGGACTGAAGAGTATCTACTGTTCTTGTCAGTTTCCTAAGCAGAGTTGAACTAGATATGGCCCGTGTGTGCTAGGAAGCACAGTTCTTTTGTTCTGAGAATGCTCACTGTTCTGGCCTTATAGGAAAGACATTAGAGTAGAAGAGTGCTCCTTTGTCAAAAGCAGAGTGTGTTTCTTGTAAGTCAAGCTAGCGTTTGTTTCCCAGTTCTAAATGGAGTTGAAACACATGCAGTTTCTGGTCCTACGAGCAAGAGTTGTTTTCTGGAAAGAAGAGTCACTATTGTGCTCCCATTGTCATAAACGGGGCAAATAGCACTGGCATCTGTGTACAGATGTATTGGACTGAAGAGGATCTGCTGTTCTTGTCAGTTTCCTAAGCATAATTGAACTAGATATGGCCCGTGTGTGTAGGAAGCAGGGTTCTTTTGTTCTGAGCAAGCTCACTGTTCGGACCCCATAGGAAACACAGTAGAGTAGAGGAGTGCTCTTTTCTCAAAAGCAGAGTGTGTTTCTTGTAAGGTGAGCTAGTGTTTGTTTCCCAATCAGAAATGGAGTTGAATCCCATGCAGTTTCTGGTCCTACGAGCAAGAGGTGTTTTCTGATAAGAAGAGTCACTATTGCACTCCTATTGCCATACACAGTGCAAATAGCACGCGCGTCTGTTCCCAGCTAGTACAGTGTATTGGCCTGAAGAGGAGCTACCGTTCTTGTCAGTTTCCTAATTAGAGTTGAACTAGATATGTCCCGTGTGTGTAGGAAACACAGTTCTTTTGTTCTGAGGAAGCTCACTGTTCAGACCCCATAGGAAACACAGTAGAGTAGAAGAGTGCTCTTTTTTCAAAAGCTGAGTGTGTTTCTTGTAAGGCAAGCTAGCATTTGTTTCCCAGTCATAAATGGAGTTGAATCACATGCAGTTTTTGGTCCTACGAGCAAGAGTTGTTTTCTGGGAAGGAAAGTCACTATTGCACTCCCATTGCCATACACAGTGCAAATAGCACTCGCGTCTGTTCCCAGCATGTACAGTGTATTGGACTGAAGCGGAGCTACTGTTCTTGTCAGTTTCCTAAGTAGAGTTGAACTAGATATGGCCCCTGTGTGTAGGAAGCACATTTCTTTTGTTCTGAGCAAGCTCACTATTCCGACCCCATAGGAAACACAGTACAGTAGAAGAGTGCTCTTTTCTCAAAATCAGAGTGTCTTTCTTGTAAGGTGAGCTAGTGTTTGTTTCCCAGTCAAAAATGGAGTTGAATCCCATGCAGTTTCAGGTCCTATGAGCAAGAGTTGTTTTCTGATAAGAAGAGTCACTATTGTGCTCCTATTGCCATACACAGTGCAAATAGCACTCGCGTCTGTTCCCAGCTAGTACAGTGTATTGGACTGAAAAGGAGCTACCGTTCTTGTCAGTTTCCTAAGCAGAGTTGAACTAGATATGGCCCGTGTGTGTAGGAAGCACAGTTCTTTTTTTCTGAGCAAGCTCACTGTTCGGACCCCATAGGAAACACAGTAGAGTAGGAGAGTGCTCTTTTCTCAAAAGCCGAGTGTGTTTCTTGTAAGGCAAGCTAGAGTTTGTTTCCCATTCCTAAATGGAGTTGAGTCACATCCAGTTTTTGGTCCTACGAGCAAGAGTTGTTTTCTGGTAAGGAAAGTCACTATTGTGATCCCAATGCCATACACAGTGCAAATAGCACTCGCGTCTGTTCCCAGCAGGAACAGTGTGTTGGACTGAAGAGGAGCTACTGTTCTTGTCAGTTTCCTAAGCAGAGTTGAACTAGATATGCCCCGTGTGTGTAGGAAGCACAGTTCTTTTGTTCTGAGCATCCTCACTGTTGGGACCCCATAGGAAAGACAGTAGAGTAGAAGAGTGCTCTTTTCTCAAAAGCAGAGTGTGTTTCTTGTAAGGCGAGGTAGCGTTTGTTTCCCAGTCATAAATGGAGTTGAATCACATGCAGTTTCTTGTACTACGAGCAAGAGTTGTTTTTGGTAAGAAGATTCACTATTGCGCTCCCATTGTCATACACAGGGCAATTAGCACTGCCGTCTGTTCCCAGCATGTACAGTGTATTGGACTGAAGAGGATCTACTGTTCTTGTCAGTTTCCTAAGCAGAATTGATCTAGATATGGCCGTATTTGTAGGAAGCACAGTTCTTTTGTTCTGAGCAAACTCACTGTTCTGGCCCTATAGGAAACACAGTAGAGTAGAAGAGTGCTCTTTTCTCAAAAGCAGATTGTGTTTCTTGTAAGGTGAGCTAGCGTTTTTTTCCCAGTCCTAAATGGAGTTGAATCAAATGCAGTTTTTGTTCCTACGAGCAAGAGTTGTTTTCTGGTAAGGAAAGTCACTATTGTGCTCCCATTGCCATACACAGTGCAAATAGCACTCGTGTCTGTTCCCAGCAAGAACAGTGTGTTGGACTGAAGAGGAGCTACTGTTCTTGTCAGTTTCCTAAGCAGAGTTGAACTAGATATGCCCCGTGTGTGTAGGAAGCACAGTTCTTTTGTTCTGAGCATGCTCACTGTTGGGACCCCATAGGAAAGACAGTAGAGTAGAAGAGTGCTCTTTTCTCAAAAGCAGAGTGTGTTTCTTGTAAGGCGAGGTAGCGTTTGTTTCCCAGTCATAAATGGAGTTGAATCACATGCAGTTTCTTGTACTACGAGCAAGAGTTGTTTTTGGTAAGAAGATTCACTATTGCGCTCCCATTGTCATACACAGGGCAATTAGCACTGCCGTCTGTTCCCAGCATGTACAGTGTATTGGACTGAAGAGGATCTACTGTTCTTGTCAGTTTCCTAAGCAGAATTGATCTAGATATGGCCGTATTTGTAGGAAGCACAGTTCTTTTGTTCTGAGCAAACTCACTGTTCTGGCCCTATAGGAAACACAGTAGAGTAGAAGAGTGCTCTTTTCTCAAAAGCAGATTGTGTTTCTTGTAAGGTGAGCTAGCGTTTTTTTCCCAGTCCTAAATGGAGTTGAATCACATGCAGTTTTTGGTCCTACGAGCAAGAGTTGTTTTCTGGTAAGGAAAGTCACTATTGTGCTCCCATTGCCATACACAGTGCAAATAGCACTCGTGTCTGTTCCCAACAAGTACAGTGTATTGGACTGAAGCGGAGCTACTGTTCTTGTCAGTTTCCTAAGCAGAGTTGAACTAGATATGGCCCCTGTGTGTAGGAAGCACAATTCTTTTGTTCTGAGAATGCTAACTGTTCTGGCCCTATAGGAAACACATTAGAGTAGAAGAGTGCTCTTTTCTCAAAAGCAGATTGTGTTTCTTTTAAGGCGAGCTAGCGATTGTTTCCCAATCCTAAATGGAGATGAATCACATGCAGTTTCTGGTCCTACGAGCAAGAGTTGTTTTCTGGTAAGTAGAGTCACTATTGCGATTCCATTGTCATAAACGGGGCAAATAGCACTGGCATCTGTTCCCACCAAGTACAGTGTATTGGAATGAAGATGAGCTGCTGTTCTTGTCAGTTTCCTAAGCATAATTGAACTAGATATGGCCCGTGTGTGTAGGAAGCACAGTTCATTTGTTCTGAGCAAGCTCACTGTTCGGAACCATAGGAAACACAGTAGAGTAGAGGAGTGCTCCTTTCTCAAAAGCAGAGTGTTTTTCTTGTAAGGCAAGCTAGCATTTGTTTCCCAGTCCTAAATGGAGTTGAATCACATCCTGTTTTTGGTCCTACGAGCAAGATTTGTTTTCTGGTAATAAAGTCACTGTTGCGCTCCCATTGCCATACACAGTATAAATAGCACTCGCATCTGTTCCCAGCAAGTACAGTGTACTGGACTGAAGCGGAGCTACTGTTCTTGTCAGTTTCCTAAGCAGAGTTGAACTAGATATGGCCCGTGTGTGTAGGAAGCACAGTTCTTTTGTTCTGAGCAAGCTCATTGTTCGGACCCCTTATGAACCACAGTAGAATAGAAGACTGCTCTTTTCTCAAAAGCAGAGTGTGTTTCTTGTAAGGCGAGCTAGCGTTTGTTTCCCAGTCCTAAATGGATTTGAATCACATGCAGTTTTTGGTTCTACGAGCAAGAGTTGTTTTCTGGAAAGGAAAGTCACTATTGTGCTCCCATTTACATACACAGTGCAAATAGCACTCGCATCTGTTCCCAGCAAGTACAGTGTATTGGACTGAAGCGGAGCTACTGTTCTTGTCAGTTTCCTAAGCAGAGTTGAACTAGATATGGCCCCTGTGTGTAGGAAGCGCAGTTCTTTTGTTCTGAGCAAGCTCACTGTTCGGACCCCATAGGAAACACAGTAGAGTAGAAGAGTGCTGTTTTCTCAAAAGCAGTGTGTGTTTCTTGTAAGGCGAGCTAGCGTTTGTTTCCCAGTTCTAAATGGAGTTGAATCACATGCAGTTTCTGTTCCTATGAGCAAGAATTGTTTTCTGGGAAGAAGAGTCACTATTGTGCTCCCATTGCCATACACAATGCAAATAGCACTCGCATCTGTTCCCAGCAAGTACAGTGTATTGGACTGAAGAGGAGCTACTGTTCATGTCAGTTTCCTAAGCAGAGTTGAACTAATTATGGCCCCTGTGTGTAGGAAGCACAGTTCTTTTGTTCCGAGCAAGCTCACTGTTCGGACACCATAGGAAACACAGTAGAGTAGAAGAGTGCACTTTTCTCAAAAGCAGAGTGTGTTTCTTGTAAGGTGAGCTAGCGTTTGTTTCCCAATCCTAAATGGAGAAGAATCACATGCAGTTTCTTGTCCTACGAGCAAGAGTTGTTTTCTGGTAAGAAGAGTCACTATTGCGCTCCCATTGTGATACATAGGGCAAATAGCACTGGCGTCTGTTCCCAGCATGTACAGTGTATTGGACTGAGGAGGATCTACTGTTCTTGTCAGTTTCCTAAGCAGACTTGAACTAGATATGGCCCGTGTGTATAGGAAGCACAGTTCTATTGTTCTGAGAATGCTCACTGTTCTGGCCCTATGGGAAACACAGTAGAGTAGAAGAGTGCTCTTTTCTCAAAAGCAGAGTGTGTTTCTTGTAAGGCGAGCTAGCGTTTGTTTCCCAGTCCTAAATGGAGTTGAATCACATGCAGTTTCTGGACCTATGAGCATGAATTGTTTTCTGGTAAGAAGAGTCACTACTGCGCTCCCCTTGTCATACACAGGGCAAATAGCACTGGCTTCTGTTCCCAGCATGTACAGTGTATTGGACTGAAGAGGATCTACTGTTCTTGTCAGTTTTCTAAGCAGAGTTGAACTAGATATGGACCGTGTGTGTAGGAAGCACAGTTCTTTTGTTCTGCGAATGCTCACTGTTTGGCCTTATAGGAAACACATTAGAGTAGAAGACTGCTCTTTTCTCAAAAGCAGAGTGTGTTTCTTGTAAGTCGAGCTAGCGTTTGTTTCCCAGTCCTAAATGGAGTTGAATCCCATGCAGTTTCTGGTGCTACCAGCAAGAGTTCTTTTCTGGTAAGAAGAGTCACTATTGTGCTCCCATTGTCATACACAAGGCAAATAGCACTGGCGTTTAATCCCAGCAAGTACAGTGTATTGGACTGAAGAGGATCTACCTTTCTTGTCAGTTTCCTAAGCAGAGTTGAATTAGATATGGCCCGTGTGTGTAGGAAGCACAGTTCTTTTGTTCTGAGCAAGCTCACTGTTCGGACCCCATAGGAAACACAGTAGAGTAGAAGAGTGCTCTTTTCTCAAAAGCAGAGTGTGTTTCTTGTAAGGCGAGCTAGCATTTGTTTCCCAATCCTAAATGGAGATGAATCACATGCAGTTTCTTGTCCTACGAGTAAGAGATGTTTTCTGGTAAGAAGAGTCACTATTGCGCTACCATTGTCATACACAGGGCAAATAGCACTGGCGTCTGTTCCCAGCATGTACAGTGTATTGGACTGAAGAGTATCTACTGTTCTTGTCAGTTTCCTAAGCAGAGTTGAACTAGATATGGCCCGTGTGTGCTAGGAAGCACAGTTCTTTTGTTCTGAGAATGCTCACTGTTCTGGCCTTATAGGAAAGACATTAGAGTAGAAGAGTGCTCCTTTGTCAAAAGCAGAGTGTGTTTCTTGTAAGTCAAGCTAGCGTTTGTTTCCCAGTTCTAAATGGAGTTGAAACACATGCAGTTTCTGGTCCTACGAGCAAGAGTTGTTTTCTGGAAAGAAGAGTCACTATTGCGCTCCCATTGTCATAAACGGGGCAAATAGCACTGGCATCTGTGTACAGATGTATTGGACTGAAGAGGATCTGCTGTTCTTGTCAGTTTCCTAAGCATAATTGAACTAGATATGGCCCGTGTGTGTAGGAAGCAGGGTTCTTTTGTTCTGAGCAAGCTCACTGTTCGGACCCCATAGGAAACACAGTAGAGTAGAGGAGTGCTCTTTTCTCAAAAGCAGAGTGTGTTTCTTGTAAGGTGAGCTAGTGTTTGTTTCCCAATCAGAAATGGAGTTGAATCCCATGCAGTTTCTGGTCCTACGAGCAAGAGGTGTTTTCTGATAAGAAGAGTCACTATTGCACTCCTATTGCCATACACAGTGCAAATAGCACGCGCGTCTGTTCCCAGCTAGTACAGTGTATTGGCCTGAAGAGGAGCTACCGTTCTTGTCAGTTTCCTAATTAGAGTTGAACTAGATATGTCCCGTGTGTGTAGGAAACACAGTTCTTTTGTTCTGAGGAAGCTCACTGTTCAGACCCCATAGGAAACACAGTAGAGTAGAAGAGTGCTCTTTTTTCAAAAGCTGAGTGTGTTTCTTGTAAGGCAAGCTAGCATTTGTTTCCCAGTCATAAATGGAGTTGAATCACATGCAGTTTTTGGTCCTACGAGCAAGAGTTGTTTTCTGGGAAGGAAAGTCACTATTGCACTCCCATTGCCATACACAGTGCAAATAGCACTCGCGTCTGTTCCCAGCATGTACAGTGTATTGGACTGAAGCGGAGCTACTGTTCTTGTCAGTTTCCTAAGTAGAGTTGAACTAGATATGGCCCCTGTGTGTAGGAAGCACATTTCTTTTGTTCTGAGCAAGCTCACTATTCCGACCCCATAGGAAACACAGTACAGTAGAAGAGTGCTCTTTTCTCAAAATCAGAGTGTCTTTCTTGTAAGGTGAGCTAGTGTTTGTTTCCCAGTCAAAAATGGAGTTGAATCCCATGCAGTTTCAGGTCCTATGAGCAAGAGTTGTTTTCTGATAAGAAGAGTCACTATTGTGCTCCTATTGCCATACACAGTGCAAATAGCACTCGCGTCTGTTCCCAGCTAGTACAGTGTATTGGACTGAAAAGGAGCTACCGTTCTTGTCAGTTTCCTAAGCAGAGTTGAACTAGATATGGCCCGTGTGTGTAGGAAGCACAGTTCTTTTTTTCTGAGCAAGCTCACTGTTCGGACCCCATAGGAAACACAGTAGAGTAGGAGAGTGCTCTTTTCTCAAAAGCCGAGTGTGTTTCTTGTAAGGCAAGCTAGAGTTTGTTTCCCATTCCTAAATGGAGTTGAGTCACATCCAGTTTTTGGTCCTACGAGCAAGAGTTGTTTTCTGGTAAGGAAAGTCACTATTGTGATCCCAATGCCATACACAGTGCAAATAGCACTCGCGTCTGTTCCCAGCAAGAACAGTGTGTTGGACTGAAGAGGAGCTACTGTTCTTGTCAGTTTCCTAAGCAGAATTGATCTAGATATGGCCGTATTTGTAGGAAGCACAGTTCTTTTGTTCTGAGCAAACTCACTGTTCTGGCCCTATAGGAAACACAGTAGAGTAGAAGAGTGCTCTTTTCTCAAAAGCAGATTGTGTTTCTTGTAAGGTGAGCTAGCGTTTTTTTCCCAGTCCTAAATGGAGTTGAATCAAATGCAGTTTTTGTTCCTACGAGCAAGAGTTGTTTTCTGGTAAGGAAAGTCACTATTGTGCTCCCATTGCCATACACAGTGCAAATAGCACTCGTGTCTGTTCCCAGCAAGAACAGTGTGTTGGACTGAAGAGGAGCTACTGTTCTTGTCAGTTTCCTAAGCAGAGTTGAACTAGATATGCCCCGTGTGTGTAGGAAGCACAGTTCTTTTGTTCTGAGCATGCTCACTGTTGGGACCCCATAGGAAAGACAGTAGAGTAGAAGAGTGCTCTTTTCTCAAAAGCAGAGTGTGTTTCTTGTAAGGCGAGGTAGCGTTTGTTTCCCAGTCATAAATGGAGTTGAATCACATGCAGTTTCTTGTACTACGAGCAAGAGTTGTTTTTGGTAAGAAGATTCACTATTGCGCTCCCATTGTCATACACAGGGCAATTAGCACTGCCGTCTGTTCCCAGCATGTACAGTGTATTGGACTGAAGAGGATCTACTGTTCTTGTCAGTTTCCTAAGCAGAATTGATCTAGATATGGCCGTATTTGTAGGAAGCACAGTTCTTTTGTTCTGAGCAAACTCACTGTTCTGGCCCTATAGGAAACACAGTAGAGTAGAAGAGTGCTCTTTTCTCAAAAGCAGATTGTGTTTCTTGTAAGGTGAGCTAGCGTTTTTTTCCCAGTCCTAAATGGAGTTGAATCACATGCAGTTTTTGTTCCTACGAGCAAGAGTTGTTTTCTGGTAAGGAAAGTCACTATTGTGCTCCCATTGCCATACACAGTGCAAATAGCACTCGTGTCTGTTCCCAACAAGTACAGTGTATTGGACTGAAGCGGAGCTACTGTTCTTGTCAGTTTCCTAAGCAGAGTTGAACTAGATATGGCCCCTGTGTGTAGGAAGCACAATTCTTTTGTTCTGAGAATGCTAACTGTTCTGGCCCTATAGGAAACACATTAGAGTAGAAGAGTGCTCTTTTCTCAAAAGCAGATTGTGTTTCTTTTAAGGCGAGCTAGCGATTGTTTCCCAATCCTAAATGGAGATGAATCACATGCAGTTTCTGGTCCTACGAGCAAGAGTTGTTTTCTGGTAAGTAGAGTCACTATTGCGATTCCATTGTCATAAACGGGGCAAATAGCACTGGCATCTGTTCCCACCAAGTACAGTGTATTGGAATGAAGATGAGCTGCTGTTCTTGTCAGTTTCCTAAGCATAATTGAACTAGATATGGCCCGTGTGTGTAGGAAGCACAGTTCATTTGTTCTGAGCAAGCTCACTGTTCGGAACCATAGGAAACACAGTAGAGTAGAGGAGTGCTCCTTTCTCAAAAGCAGAGTGTTTTTCTTGTAAGGCAAGCTAGCATTTGTTTCCCAGTCCTAAATGGAGTTGAATCACATCCTGTTTTTGGTCCTACGAGCAAGATTTGTTTTCTGGTAATAAAGTCACTGTTGCGCTCCCATTGCCATACACAGTATAAATAGCACTCGCATCTGTTCCCAGCAAGTACAGTGTACTGGACTGAAGCGGAGCTACTGTTCTTGTCAGTTTCCTAAGCAGAGTTGAACTAGATATGGCCCGTGTGTGTAGGAAGCACAGTTCTTTTGTTCTGAGCAAGCTCATTGTTCGGACCCCTTATGAACCACAGTAGAATAGAAGACTGCTCTTTTCTCAAAAGCAGAGTGTGTTTCTTGTAAGGCGAGCTAGCGTTTGTTTCCCAGTCCTAAATGGATTTGAATCACATGCAGTTTTTGGTTCTACGAGCAAGAGTTGTTTTCTGGAAAGGAAAGTCACTATTGTGCTCCCATTTACATACACAGTGCAAATAGCACTCGCATCTGTTCCCAGCAAGTACAGTGTATTGGACTGAAGCGGAGCTACTGTTCTTGTCAGTTTCCTAAGCAGAGTTGAACTAGATATGGCCCCTGTGTGTAGGAAGCGCAGTTCTTTTGTTCTGAGCAAGCTCACTGTTCGGACCCCATAGGAAACACAGTAGAGTAGAAGAGTGCTGTTTTCTCAAAAGCAGTGTGTGTTTCTTGTAAGGCGAGCTAGCGTTTGTTTCCCAGTTCTAAATGGAGTTGAATCACATGCAGTTTCTGTTCCTATGAGCAAGAATTGTTTTCTGGGAAGAAGAGTCACTATTGTGATCCCATTGCCATACACAATGCAAATAGCACTCGCATCTGTTCCCAGCAAGTACAGTGTATTGGACTGAAGAGGAGCTACTGTTCATGTCAGTTTCCTAAGCAGAGTTGAACTAATTATGGCCCCTGTGTGTAGGAAGCACAGTTCTTTTGTTCCGAGCAAGCTCACTGTTCGGACACCATAGGAAACACAGTAGAGTAGAAGAGTGCACTTTTCTCAAAAGCAGAGTGTGTTTCTTGTAAGGTGAGCTAGCGTTTGTTTCCCAATCCTAAATGGAGAAGAATCACATGCAGTTTCTTGTCCTACGAGCAAGAGTTGTTTTCTGGTAAGAAGAGTCACTATTGCGCTCCCATTGTGATACATAGGGCAAATAGCACTGGCGTCTGTTCCCAGCATGTACAGTGTATTGGACTGAGGAGGATCTACTGTTCTTGTCAGTTTCCTAAGCAGACTTGAACTAGATATGGCCCGTGTGTATAGGAAGCACAGTTCTATTGTTCTGAGAATGCTCACTGTTCTGGCCCTATGGGAAACACAGTAGAGTAGAAGAGTGCTCTTTTCTCAAAAGCAGAGTGTGTTTCTTGTAAGGCGAGCTAGCGTTTGTTTCCCAGTCCTAAATGGAGTTGAATCACATGCAGTTTCTGGACCTATGAGCATGAATTGTTTTCTGGTAAGAAGAGTCACTACTGCGCTCCCCTTGTCATACACAGGGCAAATAGCACTGGCTTCTGTTCCCAGCATGTACAGTGTATTGGACTGAAGAGGATCTACTGTTCTTGTCAGTTTTCTAAGCAGAGTTGAACTAGATATGGACCGTGTGTGTAGGAAGCACAGTTCTTTTGTTCTGCGAATGCTCACTGTTTGGCCTTATAGGAAACACATTAGAGTAGAAGACTGCTCTTTTCTCAAAAGCAGAGTGTGTTTCTTGTAAGTCGAGCTAGCGTTTGTTTCCCAGTCCTAAATGGAGTTGAATCCCATGCAGTTTCTGGTGCTACCATCAAGAGTTCTTTTCTGGTAAGAAGAGTCACTATTGTGCTCCCATTGTCATACACAAGGCAAATAGCACTGGCGTTTAATCCCAGCAAGTACAGTGTATTGGACTGAAGAGGATCTACCTTTCTTGTCAGTTTCCTAAGCAGAGTTGAATTAGATATGGCCCGTGTGTGTAGGAAGCACAGTTCTTTTGTTCTGAGCAAGCTCACTGTTCGGACCCCATAGGAAACACAGTAGAGTAGAAGAGTGCTCTTTTCTCAAAAGCAGAGTGTGTTTCTTGTAAGGCGAGCTAGCATTTGTTTCCCAATCCTAAATGGAGATGAATCACATGCAGTTTCTTGTCCTACGAGTAAGAGATGTTTTCTGTTAAGAAGAGTCACTATTGCGCTACCATTGTCATACACAGGGCAAATAGCACTGGCGTCTGTTCCCAGCATGTACAGTGTATTGGACTGAAGAGTATCTACTGTTCTTGTCAGTTTCCTAAGCAGAGTTGAACTAGATATGGCCCGTGTGTGCTAGGAAGCACAGTTCTTTTGTTCTGAGAATGCTCACTGTTCTGGCCTTATAGGAAAGACATTAGAGTAGAAGAGTGCTCCTTTGTCAAAAGCAGAGTGTGTTTCTTGTAAGTCAAGCTAGCGTTTGTTTCCCAGTTCTAAATGGAGTTGAAACACATGCAGTTTCTGGTCCTACGAGCAAGAGTTGTTTTCTGGAAAGAAGAGTCACTATTGCGCTCCCATTGTCATAAACGGGGCAAATAGCACTGGCATCTGTGTACAGATGTATTGGACTGAAGAGGATCTGCTGTTCTTGTCAGTTTCCTAAGCATAATTGAACTAGATATGGCCCGTGTGTGTAGGAAGCAGGGTTCTTTTGTTCTGAGCAAGCTCACTGTTCAGACCCCATAGGAAACACAGTAGAGTAGAGGAGTGCTCTTTTCTCAAAAGCAGAGTGTGTTTCTTGTAAGGTGAGCTAGTGTTTGTTTCCCAATCAGAAATGGAGTTGAATCCCATGCAGTTTCTGGTCCTACGAGCAAGAGGTGTTTTCTGATAAGAAGAGTCACTATTGCACTCCTATTGCCATACACAGTGCAAATAGCACGCGCGTCTGTTCCCAGCTAGTACAGTGTATTGGCCTGAAGAGGAGCTACCGTTCTTGTCAGTTTCCTAATTAGAGTTGAACTAGATATGGCCCGTGTGTGTAGGAAACACAGTTCTTTTGTTCTGAGGAAGCTCACTGTTCAGACCCCATAGGAAACACAGTAGAGTAGAAGAGTGCTCTTTTTTCAAAAGCTGAGTGTGTTTCTTGTAAGGCAAGCTAGCATTTGTTTCCCAGTCATAAATGGAGTTGAATCACATGCAGTTTTTGGTCCTACGAGCAAGAGTTGTTTTCTGGGAAGGAAAGTCACTATTGCACTCCCATTGCCATACACAGTGCAAATAGCACTCGCGTCTGTTCCCAGCATGTACAGTGTATTGGACTGAAGCGGAGCTACTGTTCTTGTCAGTTTCCTAAGTAGAGTTGAACTAGATATGGCCCCTGTGTGTAGGAAGCACATTTCTTTTGTTCTGAGCAAGCTCACTATTCCGACCCCATAGGAAACACAGTACAGTAGAAGAGTGCTCTTTTCTCAAAATCAGAGTGTCTTTCTTGTAAGGTGAGCTAGTGTTTGTTTCCCAGTCAAAAATGGAGTTGAATCCCATGCAGTTTCAGGTCCTATGAGCAAGAGTTGTTTTCTGATAAGAAGAGTCACTATTGTGCTCCTATTGCCATACACAGTGCAAATAGCACTCGCGTCTGTTCCCAGCTAGTACAGTGTATTGGACTGAAAAGGAGCTACCGTTCTTGTCAGTTTCCTAAGCAGAGTTGAACTAGATATGGCCCGTGTGTGTAGGAAGCACAGTTCTTTTTTTCTGAGCAAGCTCACTGTTCGGACCCCATAGGAAACACAGTAGAGTAGGAGAGTGCTCTTTTCTCAAAAGCCGAGTGTGTTTCTTGTAAGGCAAGCTAGAGTTTGTTTCCCATTCCTAAATGGAGTTGAGTCACATCCAGTTTTTGGTCCTACGAGCAAGAGTTGTTTTCTGGTAAGGAAAGTCACTATTGTGATCCCAATGCCATACACAGTGCAAATAGCACTCGCGTCTGTTCCCAGCAAGAACAGTGTGTTGGACTGAAGAGGAGCTACTGTTCTTGTCAGTTTCCTAAGCAGAGTTGAACTAGATATGCCCCGTGTGTGTAGGAAGCACAGTTCTTTTGTTCTGAGCATCCTCACTGTTGGGACCCCATAGGAAAGACAGTAGAGTAGAAGAGTGCTCTTTTCTCAAAAGCAGAGTGTGTTTCTTGTAAGGCGAGGTAGCGTTTGTTTCCCAGTCATAAATGGAGTTGAATCACATGCAGTTTCTTGTACTACGAGCAAGAGTTGTTTTTGGTAAGAAGATTCACTATTGCGCTCCCATTGTCATACACAGGGCAATTAGCACTGCCGTCTGTTCCCAGCATGTACAGTGTATTGGACTGAAGAGGATCTACTGTTCTTGTCAGTTTCCTAAGCAGAATTGATCTAGATATGGCCGTATTTGTAGGAAGCACAGTTCTTTTGTTCTGAGCAAACTCACTGTTCTGGCCCTATAGGAAACACAGTAGAGTAGAAGAGTGCTCTTTTCTCAAAAGCAGATTGTGTTTCTTGTAAGGTGAGCTAGCGTTTTTTTCCCAGTCCTAAATGGAGTTGAATCAAATGCAGTTTTTGTTCCTACGAGCAAGAGTTGTTTTCTGGTAAGGAAAGTCACTATTGTGCTCCCATTGCCATACACAGTGCAAATAGCACTCGTGTCTGTTCCCAGCAAGAACAGTGTGTTGGACTGAAGAGGAGCTACTGTTCTTGTCAGTTTCCTAAGCAGAGTTGAACTAGATATGCCCCGTGTGTGTAGGAAGCACAGTTCTTTCGTTCTGAGCATGCTCACTGTTGGGACCCCATAGGAAAGACAGTAGAGTAGAAGAGTGCTCTTTTCTCAAAAGCAGAGTGTGTTTCTTGTAAGGCGAGGTAGCGTTTGTTTCCCAGTCATAAATGGAGTTGAATCACATGCAGTTTCTTGTACTACGAGCAAGAGTTGTTTTTGGTAAGAAGATTCACTATTGCGCTCCCATTGTCATACACAGGGCAATTAGCACTGCCGTCTGTTCCCAGCATGTACAGTGTATTGGACTGAAGAGGATCTACTGTTCTTGTCAGTTTCCTAAGCAGAATTGATCTAGATATGGCCGTATTTGTAGGAAGCACAGTTCTTTTGTTCTGAGCAAACTCACTGTTCTGGCCCTATAGGAAACACAGTAGAGTAGAAGAGTGCTCTTTTCTCAAAAGCAGATTGTGTTTCTTGTAAGGTGAGCTAGCGTTTTTTTCCCAGTCCTAAATGGAGTTGAATCACATGCAGTTTTTGGTCCTACGAGCAAGAGTTGTTTTCTGGTAAGGAAAGTCACTATTGTGCTCCCATTGCCATACACAGTGCAAATAGCACTCGTGTCTGTTCCCAACAAGTACAGTGTATTGGACTGAAGCGGAGCTACTGTTCTTGTCAGTTTCCTAAGCAGAGTTGAACTAGATATGGCCCCTGTGTGTAGGAAGCACAATTCTTTTGTTCTGAGAATGCTAACTGTTCTGGCCCTATAGGAAACACATTAGAGTAGAAGAGTGCTCTTTTCTCAAAAGCAGATTGTGTTTCTTTTAAGGCGAGCTAGCGATTGTTTCCCAATCCTAAATGGAGATGAATCACATGCAGTTTCTGGTCCTACGAGCAAGAGTTGTTTTCTGGTAAGTAGAGTCACTATTGCGATTCCATTGTCATAAACGGGGCAAATAGCACTGGCATCTGTTCCCACCAAGTACAGTGTATTGGAATGAAGATGAGCTGCTGTTCTTGTCAGTTTCCTAAGCATAATTGAACTAGATATGGCCCGTGTGTGTAGGAAGCACAGTTCATTTGTTCTGAGCAAGCTCACTGTTCGGAACCATAGGAAACACAGTAGAGTAGAGGAGTGCTCCTTTCTCAAAAGCAGAGTGTTTTTCTTGTAAGGCAAGCTAGCATTTGTTTCCCAGTCCTAAATGGAGTTGAATCACATCCTGTTTTTGGTCCTACGAGCAAGATTTGTTTTCTGGTAATAAAGTCACTGTTGCGCTCCCATTGCCATACACAGTATAAATAGCACTCGCATCTGTTCCCAGCAAGTACAGTGTACTGGACTGAAGCGGAGCTACTGTTCTTGTCAGTTTCCTAAGCAGAGTTGAACTAGATATGGCCCGTGTGTGTAGGAAGCACAGTTCTTTTGTTCTGAGCAAGCTCATTGTTCGGACCCCTTATGAACCACAGTAGAATAGAAGACTGCTCTTTTCTCAAAAGCAGAGTGTGTTTCTTGTAAGGCGAGCTAGCGTTTGTTTCCCAGTCCTAAATGGATTTGAATCACATGCAGTTTTTGGTTCTACGAGCAAGAGTTGTTTTCTGGAAAGGAAAGTCACTATTGTGCTCCCATTTACATACACAGTGCAAATAGCACTCGCATCTGTTCCCAGCAAGTACAGTGTATTGGACTGAAGCGGAGCTACTGTTCTTGTCAGTTTCCTAAGCAGAGTTGAACTAGATATGGCCCCTGTGTGTAGGAAGCGCAGTTCTTTTGTTCTGAGCAAGCTCACTGTTCGGACCCCATAGGAAACACAGTAGAGTAGAAGAGTGCTGTTTTCTCAAAAGCAGTGTGTGTTTCTTGTAAGGCGAGCTAGCGTTTGTTTCCCAGTTCTAAATGGAGTTGAATCACATGCAGTTTCTGTTCCTATGAGCAAGAATTGTTTTCTGGGAAGAAGAGTCACTATTGTGCTCCCATTGCCATACACAATGCAAATAGCACTCGCATCTGTTCCCAGCAAGTACAGTGTATTGGACTGAAGAGGAGCTACTGTTCATGTCAGTTTCCTAAGCAGAGTTGAACTAATTATGGCCCCTGTGTGTAGGAAGCACAGTTCTTTTGTTCCGAGCAAGCTCACTGTTCGGACACCATAGGAAACACAGTAGAGTAGAAGAGTGCACTTTTCTCAAAAGCAGAGTGTGTTTCTTGTAAGGTGAGCTAGCGTTTGTTTCCCAATCCTAAATGGAGAAGAATCACATGCAGTTTCTTGTCCTACGAGCAAGAGTTGTTTTCTGGTAAGAAGAGTCACTATTGCGCTCCCATTGTGATACATAGGGCAAATAGCACTGGCGTCTGTTCCCAGCATGTACAGTGTATTGGACTGAGGAGGATCTACTGTTCTTGTCAGTTTCCTAAGCAGACTTGAACTAGATATGGCCCGTGTGTATAGGAAGCACAGTTCTATTGTTCTGAGAATGCTCACTGTTCTGGCCCTATGGGAAACACAGTAGAGTAGAAGAGTGCTCTTTTCTCAAAAGCAGAGTGTGTTTCTTGTAAGGCGAGCTAGCGTTTGTTTCCCAGTCCTAAATGGAGTTGAATCACATGCAGTTTCTGGACCTATGAGCATGAATTGTTTTCTGGTAAGAAGAGTCACTACTGCGCTCCCCTTGTCATACACAGGGCAAATAGCACTGGCTTCTGTTCCCAGCATGTACAGTGTATTGGACTGAAGAGGATCTACTGTTCTTGTCAGTTTTCTAAGCAGAGTTGAACTAGATATGGACCGTGTGTGTAGGAAGCACAGTTCTTTTGTTCTGCGAATGCTCACTGTTTGGCCTTATAGGAAACACATTAGAGTAGAAGACTGCTCTTTTCTCAAAAGCAGAGTGTGTTTCTTGTAAGTCGAGCTAGCGTTTGTTTCCCAGTCCTAAATGGAGTTGAATCCCATGCAGTTTCTGGTGCTACCAGCAAGAGTTCTTTTCTGGTAAGAAGAGTCACTATTGTGCTCCCATTGTCATACACAAGGCAAATAGCACTGGCGTTTAATCCCAGCAAGTACAGTGTATTGGACTGAAGAGGATCTACCTTTCTTGTCAGTTTCCTAAGCAGAGTTGAATTAGATATGGCCCGTGTGTGTAGGAAGCACAGTTCTTTTGTTCTGAGCAAGCTCACTGTTCGGACCCCATAGGAAACACAGTAGAGTAGAAGAGTGCTCTTTTCTCAAAAGCAGAGTGTGTTTCTTGTAAGGCGAGCTAGCATTTGTTTCCCAATCCTAAATGGAGATGAATCACATGCAGTTTCTTGTCCTACGAGTAAGAGATGTTTTCTGTTAAGAAGAGTCACTATTGCGCTACCATTGTCATACACAGGGCAAATAGCACTGGCGTCTGTTCCCAGCATGTACAGTGTATTGGACTGAAGAGTATCTACTGTTCTTGTCAGTTTCCTAAGCAGAGTTGAACTAGATATGGCCCGTGTGTGCTAGGAAGCACAGTTCTTTTGTTCTGAGAATGCTCACTGTTCTGGCCTTATAGGAAAGACATTAGAGTAGAAGAGTGCTCCTTTGTCAAAAGCAGAGTGTGTTTCTTGTAAGTCAAGCTAGCGTTTGTTTCCCAGTTCTAAATGGAGTTGAAACACATGCAGTTTCTGGTCCTACGAGCAAGAGTTGTTTTCTGGAAAGAAGAGTCACTATTGCGCTCCCATTGTCATAAACGGGGCAAATAGCACTGGCATCTGTGTACAGATGTATTGGACTGAAGAGGATCTGCTGTTCTTGTCAGTTTCCTAAGCATAATTGAACTAGATATGGCCCGTGTGTGTAGGAAGCAGGGTTCTTTTGTTCTGAGCAAGCTCACTGTTCGGACCCCATAGGAAACACAGTAGAGTAGAGGAGTGCTCTTTTCTCAAAAGCAGAGTGTGTTTCTTGTAAGGTGAGCTAGTGTTTGTTTCCCAATCAGAAATGGAGTTGAATCCCATGCAGTTTCTGGTCCTACGAGCAAGAGGTGTTTTCTGATAAGAAGAGTCACTATTGCACTCCTATTGCCATACACAGTGCAAATAGCACGCGTGTCTGTTCCCAGCTAGTACAGTGTATTGGCCTGAAGAGGAGCTACCGTTCTTGTCAGTTTCCTAATTAGAGTTGAACTAGATATGGCCCGTGTGTGTAGGAAACACAGTTCTTTTGTTCTGAGGAAGCTCACTGTTCAGACCCCATAGGAAACACAGTAGAGTAGAAGAGTGCTCTTTTTTCAAAAGCTGAGTGTGTTTCTTGTAAGGCAAGCTAGCATTTGTTTCCCAGTCATAAATGGAGTTGAATCACATGCAGTTTTTGGTCCTACGAGCAAGAGTTGTTTTCTGGGAAGGAAAGTCACTATTGCGTTCCCATTGCCATACACAGTGCAAATAGCACTCGCGTCTGTTCCCAGCATGTACAGTGTATTGGACTGAAGCGGAGCTACTGTTCTTGTCAGTTTCCTAAGTAGAGTTGAACTAGATATGGCCCCTGTGTGTAGGAAGCACATTTCTTTTGTTCTGAGCAAGCTCACTATTCCGACCCCATAGGAAACACAGTACAGTAGAAGAGTGCTCTTTTCTCAAAATCAGAGTGTCTTTCTTGTAAGGTGAGCTAGTGTTTGTTTCCCAGTCAAAAATGGAGTTGAATCCCATGCAGTTTCAGGTCCTATGAGCAAGAGTTGTTTTCTGATAAGAAGAGTCACTATTGTGCTCCTATTGCCATACGCAGTGCAAATAGCACTCGCGTCTGTTCCCAGCTAGTACAGTGTATTGGACTGAAAAGGAGCTACCGTTCTTGTCAGTTTCCTAAGCAGAGTTGAACTAGATATGGCCCGTGTGTGTAGGAAGCACAGTTCTTTTTTTCTGAGCAAGCTCACTGTTCGGACCCCATAGGAAACACAGTAGAGTAGGAGAGTGCTCTTTTCTCAAAAGCCGAGTGTGTTTCTTGTAAGGCAAGCTAGAGTTTGTTTCCCATTCCTAAATGGAGTTGAGTAACATCCAGTTTTTGGTCCTACGAGCAAGAGTTGTTTTCTGGTAAGGAAAGTCACTATTGTGATCCCAATGCCATACACAGTGCAAATAGCACTCGCGTCTGTTCCCAGCAAGAACAGTGTGTTGGACTGAAGAGGAGCTACTGTTCTTGTCAGTTTCCTAAGCAGAGTTGAACTAGATATGCCCCGTGTGTGTAGGAAGCACAGTTCTTTTGTTCTGAGCATGCTCACTGTTGGGACCCCATAGGAAAGACAGTAGAGTAGAAGAGTGCTCTTTTCTCAAAAGCAGAGTGTGTTTCTTGTAAGGCGAGGTAGCGTTTGTTTCCCAGTCATAAATGGAGTTGAATCACATGCAGTTTCTTGTACTACGAGCAAGAGTTGTTTTTGGTAAGAAGATTCACTATTGCGCTCCCATTGTCATACACAGGGCAATTAGCACTGCCGTCTGTTCCCAGCATGTACAGTGTATTGGACTGAAGAGGATCTACTGTTCTTGTCAGTTTCCTAAGCAGAATTGATCTAGATATGGCCGTATTTGTAGGAAGCACAGTTCTTTTGTTCTGAGCAAACTCACTGTTCTGGCCCTATAGGAAACACAGTAGAGTAGAAGAGTGCTCTTTTCTCAAAAGCAGATTGTGTTTCTTGTAAGGTGAGCTAGCGTTTTTTTCCCAGTCCTAAATGGAGTTGAATCACATGCAGTTTTTGGTCCTACGAGCAAGAGTTGTTTTCTGGTAAGGAAAGTCACTATTGTGCTCCCATTGCCATACACAGTGCAAATAGCACTCGTGTCTGTTCCCAACAAGTACAGTGTATTGGACTGAAGCGGAGCTACTGTTCTTGTCAGTTTCCTAATCAGAGTTGAACTAGATATGGCCCCTGTGTGTAGGAAGCACAATTCTTTTGTTCTGAGAATGCTAACTGTTCTGGCCCTATAGGAAACACATTAGAGTAGAAGAGTGCTCTTTTCTCAAAAGCAGATTGTGTTTCTTTTAAGGCGAGCTAGCGATTGTTTCCCAATCCTAAATGGAGATGAATCACATGCAGTTTCTGGTCCTACGAGCAAGAGTTGTTTTCTGGTAAGAAGAGTCACTATTGCGCTCCCATTGTGATACTAGGGCAAATAGCACTGGCGTCTGTTCCCAGCATGTACAGTGTATTGGACTGAAGAGGAGCTACAGTTCATGTCAGTTTCCTAAGCAGAGTTGAACTAGATATGGCCCCTGTGTAGGAAGCACAGTTCTTTTGTTCTGAGAATGCTCACTGTTCGGGCACCATAAGAAACACAGTAGAGTAGAATAGTGCTCTTTTCTCAAAAGCAGAGTGTGTTTCTTGTAATGCGAGCTAGCGTTTGTTTCCCAGTCCTAAATGGAGTTGAATCACATGCAGTTTTTGGTCCTACGACCAAGAGAGGTTTTCTGGTAAGGAAAGTCACTATTGCGCTCCCATTGACATACACAGTGCAAATAGCACTCACGTCTGTTCCCAGCAAGAACAGTGTATTGGACTGAAGAGGAGCTACTGTTCTTGTCAGTTTCCAAAGCGGAGTTGAACTAGATATGGCCCGTGTGTGTAGGAATAACAGTTCTTTTGTTCTGAGCAAGCTCACTGTTCGGACCCCATAGGAAACACAGTCGAGTAGAAGAGTGCACTTTTCTCAAAAGCAGAGTCTGTTTCTTGTAAGGCGAGCTAGCGTTTGTTTCCCAGTCCTAAATGGAGTTGAATCACATGCAGTTTCTTGTCCTACGAGCAAGAGTTGTTTTCTGGTAAGGAAAGTCACTATTGCACTCCCATTGCCAGACACAGTGCAAATAGCACTCACGTCTGTTCCAAGCAAGTACAGTGTATTGGACTGAACAGGAGCTACTGTTCTTGTCAGTTTCCTAAGTAGAGTTGAACTAGATATGGCCCGTGTGTGTAGGAAGCACAGTTCTTTTGTTCTGAGCAAGCTCACTGTTCGGATCCCATAGGATACAGTAGAATAGAAGAGTGCTCTTTTCTCAAAAGCAGACTGTGTTTCTTGTAAGGCGAGCTAGTGTTTGTTTCCCAGTCAGAAATGGAGTTGAATCCCATGCAGTTTCTGGTCCTACGAGCAAGAGTTGTTTTCTGGTAAGGAAAGTCACTATTGCGCTCTCATTTCCATACACAGTGCAAATAGCACTCGCGTCTGTTCCCAGGAAGTACAGTGTATTGGACTGAAGCGGAGCTACTGTTCTTGTCAGTTTCCTAAGCAGAGATGAACTAGATATGGCCCATGTGTGTAGGAAGCACAGTTCTTTTGTTCTGAGCAAGCTCACTGTTCAGACCCCCTAGAAAACACAGTAGAGTAGAAGAGTGCTCTTTTCTCAAAAGCAGAGTGTGTTTTTTGTAAGGCGAGATAGCGTTTGTTTCCCAGTCCTAAATGGAGTTGAATCACATGCAGTTTTTGGTCCTACGACAAAGAGTTGTTTTCTGGTAAGGAAAGTCACTATTGCGCTCCCATTGCATTACACAGTGCCAATAGCACTCGCGTCTGTTCCCAGCAAGTACAGTGTATTGGACTGAAGAGGAGCTACTGTTCTTGTCAGTTTCCTAAGCAGAGTTGAACTAATTATGGCCCCTGTGTGTAGGAAGCACAATTCTTTTGTTCTGAGCAAGCTCACTGTTCGGACCCCATAGGATACACAGTCGAGTAGAAGAGTGCTCTTTTCTCAAAAGCAGAGTGTGTTTCTTGTTAGGCGAGCTAGCGTTTGTTTCCAAATCCTAAATGGAGTTGAATCACATGCAGTTTCTTGTCCTACGAGCAAGAGTTGTTTTCTGTTAATAAGAGTCACTATTGCGCTCCCATTGTCATATACAGGGCAAATAGCACTGGCGTCTGTTCCCAGCATGTACAGTGTATTGGACTGAAGAGGAGCTACTGTTCTTTTCAGTTTCCTAAGCAGAGTTGAAGTAGATATGGCCCATGTGTGTAGGAAGCACAGTTCTTTTGTTCTGAGCAAATTCACTATTCTGGGCCAATAGGAAACACACTAGAGAAGAAGAGTGCTCTTTTCTCAAAAGCAGAGTGTGTTTCTTGTAAGGCGAGCTAGGGTTTGTTTCCCAGTCCTACATGGAAATGAATCACATGCAGTTTTTGGTCCTACGAGCAAGAGTTGTTTTCTGGTAAGGAAAGTCACTATTGTGCTCCCATTTACATACACAGTGCAAATAGCACTCACATCTCTTCCAAGCAAGTACAGTGTATTGGACTGAAGCAGAGCTACTGTTCTTGTCAGGTTCCTAAGCAGACTTGAACTAGATATGGCTCCTGTGTGTAGGAAGCACATTTCTTTTGTTCTGAACAAGCTCACTGTTCGGACCCCATAGGAAACACAGAAGAGTAGAAGAGTGCTCTTTTCTCAAAAGCAGAGTGTGTTTCTCGTAAGGAGAGCTAGCGTTTGTTTCCCAGTTCTAAATGGAGTTGAATCACATGCAGTTTCTGTTCCTCTGAGCAAGAATTGTTTTCTGGGAAGAAGAGTCACTATTGTGCTCCCATTGCCATTTACAGTGCAAAAAGCACTCGCGTCTGTTCCCAGCAAGTACAGTGTATTGGACTAAAGAGGAGCTACTGTTCATGTCAGTTTCCTAAGCAGAGTTGAACTAGATATGGCCCCTGTGTGTAGGAAGCACAGTTCTTTTGTTCTGAGCAAGCTCACTGTTCGGACACCATAGGAAACACAGTAGAGTAGAAGAGTGCTCTTTTCTCAAAAGCAGATTGTGTTTCTTGTAAGGTGAGCTAGCGTTTGTTTCCCAATCCTAAATGGAGATGAATCACATGCAGTTTTTGGTCCTACGAGCAAGAGTTGTTTTCTGGTAAGGAAAGTCACTATTGTGCTCCCATTGCCATACACAGTGCAAATAGCACTCGTGTCTGTTCCCAACAAGTACAGTGTATTGGACTGAAGCGGAGCTACTGTTCTTGTCAGTTTCCTAATCAGAGTTGAACTAGATATGGCCCCTGTGTGTAGGAAGCACAATTCTTTTGTTCTGAGAATGCTAACTGTTCTGGCCCTATAGGAAACACATTAGAGTAGAAGAGTGCTCTTTTCTCAAAAGCAGATTGTGTTTCTTTTAAGGCGAGCTAGCGATTGTTTCCCAATCCTAAATGGAGATGAATCACATGCAGTTTCTGGTCCTACGAGCAAGAGTTGTTTTCTGGTAAGAAGAGTCACTATTGCGCTCCCATTGTGATACTAGGGCAAATAGCACTGGCGTCTGTTCCCAGCATGTACAGTGTATTGGACTGAAGAGGAGCTACAGTTCATGTCAGTTTCCTAAGCAGAGTTGAACTAGATATGGCCCCTGTGTAGGAAGCACAGTTCTTTTGTTCTGAGAATGCTCACTGTTCGGGCACCATAAGAAACACAGTAGAGTAGAATAGTGCTCTTTTCTCAAAAGCAGAGTGTGTTTCTTGTAATGCGAGCTAGCGTTTGTTTCCCAGTCCTAAATGGAGTTGAATCACATGCAGTTTTTGGTCCTACGACCAAGAGAGGTTTTCTGGTAAGGAAAGTCACTATTGCGCTCCCATTGACATACACAGTGCAAATAGCACTCACGTCTGTTCCCAGCAAGAACAGTGTATTGGACTGAAGAGGAGCTACTGTTCTTGTCAGTTTCCAAAGCGGAGTTGAACTAGATATGGCCCGTGTGTGTAGGAATAACAGTTCTTTTGTTCTGAGCAAGCTCACTGTTCGGACCCCATAGGAAACACAGTCGAGTAGAAGAGTGCACTTTTCTCAAAAGCAGAGTCTGTTTCTTGTAAGGCGAGCTAGCGTTTGTTTCCCAGTCCTAAATGGAGTTGAATCACATGCAGTTTCTTGTCCTACGAGCAAGAGTTGTTTTCTGGTAAGGAAAGTCACTATTGCACTCCCATTGCCAGACACAGTGCAAATAGCACTCACGTCTGTTCCAAGCAAGTACAGTGTATTGGACTGAACAGGAGCTACTGTTCTTGTCAGTTTCCTAAGTAGAGTTGAACTAGATATGGCCCGTGTGTGTAGGAAGCACAGTTCTTTTGTTCTGAGCAAGCTCACTGTTCGGATCCCATAGGATACAGTAGAATAGAAGAGTGCTCTTTTCTCAAAAGCAGACTGTGTTTCTTGTAAGGCGAGCTAGTGTTTGTTTCCCAGTCAGAAATGGAGTTGAATCCCATGCAGTTTCTGGTCCTACGAGCAAGAGTTGTTTTCTGGTAAGGAAAGTCACTATTGCGCTCTCATTTCCATACACAGTGCAAATAGCACTCGCGTCTGTTCCCAGGAAGTACAGTGTATTGGACTGAAGCGGAGCTACTGTTCTTGTCAGTTTCCTAAGCAGAGATGAACTAGATATGGCCCATGTGTGTAGGAAGCACAGTTCTTTTGTTCTGAGCAAGCTCACTGTTCAGACCCCCTAGAAAACACAGTAGAGTAGAAGAGTGCTCTTTTCTCAAAAGCAGAGTGTGTTTTTTGTAAGGCGAGATAGCGTTTGTTTCCCAGTCCTAAATGGAGTTGAATCACATGCAGTTTTTGGTCCTACGACAAAGAGTTGTTTTCTGGTAAGGAAAGTCACTATTGCGCTCCCATTGCATTACACAGTGCCAATAGCACTCGCGTCTGTTCCCAGCAAGTACAGTGTATTGGACTGAAGAGGAGCTACTGTTCTTGTCAGTTTCCTAAGCAGAGTTGAACTAATTATGGCCCCTGTGTGTAGGAAGCACAATTCTTTTGTTCTGAGCAAGCTCACTGTTCGGACCCCATAGGATACACAGTCGAGTAGAAGAGTGCTCTTTTCTCAAAAGCAGAGTGTGTTTCTTGTTAGGCGAGCTAGCGTTTGTTTCCAAATCCTAAATGGAGTTGAATCACATGCAGTTTCTTGTCCTACGAGCAAGAGTTGTTTTCTGTTAATAAGAGTCACTATTGCGCTCCCATTGTCATATACAGGGCAAATAGCACTGGCGTCTGTTCCCAGCATGTACAGTGTATTGGACTGAAGAGGAGCTACTGTTCTTTTCAGTTTCCTAAGCAGAGTTGAAGTAGATATGGCCCATGTGTGTAGGAAGCACAGTTCTTTTGTTCTGAGCAAATTCACTATTCTGGGCCAATAGGAAACACACTAGAGAAGAAGAGTGCTCTTTTCTCAAAAGCAGAGTGTGTTTCTTGTAAGGCGAGCTAGGGTTTGTTTCCCAGTCCTACATGGAAATGAATCACATGCAGTTTTTGGTCCTACGAGCAAGAGTTGTTTTCTGGTAAGGAAAGTCACTATTGTGCTCCCATTTACATACACAGTGCAAATAGCACTCACATCTCTTCCAAGCAAGTACAGTGTATTGGACTGAAGCAGAGCTACTGTTCTTGTCAGGTTCCTAAGCAGACTTGAACTAGATATGGCTCCTGTGTGTAGGAAGCACATTTCTTTTGTTCTGAACAAGCTCACTGTTCGGACCCCATAGGAAACACAGAAGAGTAGAAGAGTGCTCTTTTCTCAAAAGCAGAGTGTGTTTCTCGTAAGGAGAGCTAGCGTTTGTTTCCCAGTTCTAAATGGAGTTGAATCACATGCAGTTTCTGTTCCTCTGAGCAAGAATTGTTTTCTGGGAAGAAGAGTCACTATTGTGCTCCCATTGCCATTTACAGTGCAAAAAGCACTCGCGTCTGTTCCCAGCAAGTACAGTGTATTGGACTAAAGAGGAGCTACTGTTCATGTCAGTTTCCTAAGCAGAGTTGAACTAGATATGGCCCCTGTGTGTAGGAAGCACAGTTCTTTTGTTCTGAGCAAGCTCACTGTTCGGACACCATAGGAAACACAGTAGAGTAGAAGAGTGCTCTTTTCTCAAAAGCAGATTGTGTTTCTTGTAAGGTGAGCTAGCGTTTGTTTCCCAATCCTAAATGGAGATGAATCACATGCAGTTTCTGGTCCTACGAGCAACAGTTGTTTTCTGGTAAGAAGAGTCATTATTGTGCTCCCATTGTGATTCATAGGGCAAATAGCACTGGCGTCTGCTCCCAGCACGTACAGTGTATTGGACTGAAGAGGATCTACTGTTCTTGTCAGTTTCCTAAGCAGACTTGAATAGATATGGCCCGTGTGTATAGGAAGCACAGTTCTATTGTTCTGAGAATGCTCACTGTTCTGTCCCTATGGGAAATACAGTAGAGTAGAAGAGTGCTCTTTTGTAAAAAGCAGTGTGTGTTTCTTGTAAGGCGAGCTAGCGTTTGTTTCCCAGTCCTAAATGGAGTTGAATCACATGCAGTTTCTGGACCTATGAGCATGAATTGTTTTCTGGTAAGAAGAGTCACTATTGCGCTCCCATTGTCATACACAGGGCAATTAGCACTGGCGTCTCTTCCCAGCATGTAGAGTGTATTGGACTGAAGAGGATCTACTGTTCTTGTCAGTTTCCTAAGTAGAATTGAACTAGATATGGCCGTGTGCGTAGGAAGCACAGTTCTTTTGTTCTGAGCAAGCTCACTGTTCTGGCCCTATAAAAAACAAAGTAGAGTAGAAGAGTGATGGTTTCGAAAAAGCAGAGTATCTCTCTTATAAGACGAGCTAGCGTTGTTTCCCAGTCCTAAATGGAGTTGAATCACATGCAGTTTCTCGTCCTACGAGCAAGAGTTGTTTTCTGGTAAGGAAAGTCACTATTGCGATCTCATTGCCATACACAGTGCAAATAGCACTCGCGTCTGCTCCCAGCAAGTGCAGTGTATTGGACTGAAGAAGAGCTACTCTTCTTGTCAGTTTCCTAAGCAGAGTTGAACTAGATATGGCCCGTGTGTGTAGGAAGCACAGTTCTTTTGTTCTGAGATTGCTCACTATTCTGGCCTTATAGGAAAGACATTAGAGTAGAAGAGTGCTCCTTTCTCAAAAGCAGAGTGTGTTTCTTGTAAGTCAAGCTAGCGTTTGTTTCCCAGTCCTAAATGGAGTTGAATCACATGCAGTTTCTGGTCCTACGAGCAAGAGTTGTTTTCTGGTAAGAAGAGTCACTATTGCGCTCCCAATGTCATAAACGGGGCAAATAGCACTGGCATTTGTGTACAGATGTATTGGACTGAAGAGGATCTGCTGTTCTTGTCAGTTTCCTAAGCATAATTGAACTAGATATGGCCCGTGTTTGTAGGAAGCACAGTTCTTTTGTTCTGAGCAAGCTCACTGTTCGGGCCCCATAGGAAACACAGTAGAGTAGAGGAGTGCTCTTTTCTCAAAAGCAGAGTGTGTTTCTTGTAAGGTGAGCTAGTGTTTGTTTCCCAATCAGAAATGGAGTTGAGTCACATCCAGTTTTTGGTCCTACGAGCAAGAGTTGTTTTCTGGCAAGGAAAGTCACTATTGTGGTCCCAATGCCATACACAGTGCAAATAGCACTCGCGTCTGTTCCCAGCAAGAACAGTGTATTGGACTGAAGAGGATCTACTGTTCTTTTCAGTTTACTAAGCAGAGTTGAACTAGATATGGCCCGTGTGTAGGAAGAACAGTTCTTATGTTCAGAGCAAGCTCACTGTTGGGACCCCATAGGAAAGACAGTAGAGTAGAAGAGTGCTCTTTTCTCAAAAGCAGAGTGTGTTTCTTGTAAGGCGAGCTAGCGTTTGTTTCCCAGTCCTAAATGGAGTTGAATCACATGCAGTTTCTTGTCCTATGAGCAAGAGTTGTTTTCTGGTAAGAAGAGTCACTATTGCGCTCCCATTGTCATACACAGGGCAAATAGCACTGGCGTCTGTTCCCAGCATGTACAGTGTATTGCACTGAAGAGGATCTACTGTTCTTATCAGTTTCCTAAGCAGAATTGAACTAGATATGGCCGTATTTGTAGGAAATATAGTTCTTTTGTTCTGAGCAAACTCACTGTTCTGGCCATATAGGAAACACAGTAGAGTAGAAGAGTGCTCTTTTCTCAAAAGCAGACTGTGTTTCTTGTAAGGTGAGCTAGCATTTGTTTCCCAGTCCTAAATGGAGTTGAATCACATGCAGTTTTTGGTCCTACGAGCAAGAGTTGTTTTCTGGTAAGGAAAGTCACTATTGTGCTCCCATTGCCATACACAGTGCAAATAGCACTCGCGTCTGTTCCCAGCAAGTACAGTGTATTGGGCTGAAAAGCAGCTACTGTTCTTGTCAGTTTCCTAAGCAGAGTTGAACTAGATATGGCCCATGTGTGTAGGAAGCACAGTTCTTTTGTTCTGAGCAAGCTCACACTCAGACACCATAGGAAACACAGCAGAGTAGAAGAGTGCTCTTTTCTCAAAAGCAGAGTATGTTTCTTGTAAGGCGAGCTCGCGTTTGTTTCCCAATATTAAATGGAGTAGAATCACATGCATTTTCTGGTCTTACCAGCAAGAGTTTTTTTCTGGGAAGAAGAGTCACTATTGTGCTCCCATTGTCATACACAGGGCAAATAGCACTGGCATCTGTTCCCAGCATGTACAGTGTATCAGACTGAAGAGGATCTACTGTTCTTTTCAGTTTCCTAAGCAGAGTTGAACTAGATATGTACCGTGTGTGTAGGAAGCACAGTTCTTTTGTTCTGCGAATGCTCACTGTTCTGGCACTATAGGAAGCACATTAGAGTAGAAGACTGCTCTTTTCTCAAAAGCAGAGTGTGCTTCTTGTAAGTCGAGCTAGGGTTTGTTTCCCAGTCCTAAATGGAGTTGAATCACATGCAGTTTCTGGTCCTACCAGCAAGAGTTCTTTTCTGGTAAGAAGAGTCACTATTGTGCTCCCATTGTCATACACAAGGCAAATAGCACTGGCGTCTAATCCCAGCAAATACAGTGTATTGGACTGAAGAGGATCTACCTTTCTTGTCATTTTCCTAAGCAGAGTTGAACTAGATGTGGCCCGTGTGTGTAGGAAGCACAGTTTTTTTGTTCTGAGCAAGCTCACTTTTCGGAACCCATAGGAAACACAGTAGAGTAGAAGACTGCTCTTTTCTCAAAAGCAGAGTGTGTTTCTTGTAAGGCGAGCTAGCGTTTGTTTCCCAGTCCTAAATGGAGTTGAATCACATGCAGTTTCTGGTCCTACGAGCAAGAGTTGTTTTCTGGTAAGGAAAGTCACTATTGCGATCCCATTGCCATACACAGTGCAAATAGCACTCGCGTCTGCTCCCAGCAAGTGCAGTGTATTGGACTGAAGAAGAGCTACTGTTCTTGTCAGTTTCCTAAGCAGAGTTGAACTAGATATGGCCCATGTGTGTAGGAAACACAGTTCTTTTGTTCTGAGCAAGCTCACTGTACGGACCCCATAAGAAACACAGTAGAGTAGAAGACTGCTCTTTTCTCAAAAGCAGAGTGTATTTCTTGTAAGGCAAGCTAGCATTTGTTTCCCAATCAGAAATGGAGATGAATCACATGCAGTTTCTTGTCCTACGAGTAAGAGATGTTTTCTGGTGACAAGAGTCACTATTGCGCTACCATTGTCATACACAGGGCAAATAGCACTGGCGTCTGTTCCCAGCATGTACAGTGTATTGGACTGAAGAGCATCTACTGTTCTTCTCAGTTTCCTAAGCAGAGTTGAACTAGATATGGCCCGTGTGTGCTGGGAAGCACAGTTCTTTTGTTCTGAGAGTGCTCACTGTTCTGGCCTTATAGGAAAGACATTAGAGTAGAAGAGTGCTCCTTTCTCAAAAGCAGAGTGTGTTTCTTGTAAGTCAAGCTAGCGTTTGTTTCCCAGTTCTAAATGGAGTTGAATCACATCCAGTTTCTGTTCCTACGAGCAAGAGTTGTTTTCTGTAAGAAGAGTCACTATTGCGCTCCCATTGTCATAAACGGGGCAAATAGCACTGGCATCTGTGTACAGATGTATTGGACTGAAGAGGATCTGCTGTTCTTGTCAGTTTCCTAAGCATAATTGAACTAGATATGGCCCGTGTGTGTAGGAAGCACAGTTCTTTTGTTCTGAGCAAGCTCAATGTTCGGACCCCATAGGAAACACAGTAGAGTAGAGGAGTGCTCTTTTCTCAAAAGCAGAGTGTTTTTCTTGTAAGGTGAGCTAGTGTTTGTTTCCCAATCAGTAATGGAGTTGAATCCCATGCAGTTTCTGGTCCTACGAGCAAGAGGTGTTTTCTGATAAGAAGAGTCACTATTGCACTCCTATTGCCATACACAGTGCAAATAGCACGCACGTCTGTTCCCAGCTAGTACAGTGTATTGGCCTGAAGAGGAGCTACCGTTCTTGTCAGTTTCCTAATTAGAGTTGAACTGGATATGGCCCGTGTGTGTAGGAAGCACAGTTCTTTTGTTCTGAGCAAGCTCACTGTTCAGACCCCATAGGAAACACAGTAGAGTAGAAGAGTGCTCTTTTTTCAAAAGCTGAGTGTGTTTCTTGTAAGGCAAGCTAGCATTTGTTTCAAAGTCCTAAATGGAGTTGAATCACATCCTGTTTTTGGTCCTACGAGCAAGAGTTGTTTTCTGGTAAGGAAAGTCACTATTGCACTCCCATTGCCATACACAGTGCAAATAGCACTCGCGTCTGTTCCCAGCATGTACAGTGTATTGGACTGAAGCGGAGCTACTGTTCTTGTCAGTTTGCTAAGTAGAGTTGAACTAGATATGGCCCCTGTGTGTAGGAAGCACATTTCTTTTGTTCTGAGCAAGCTCACTATTCCGACCCCATAGGAAACACAGGAGAGTAGAAGAGTGCTCTTTTCTGAAAATAAGACTGTCTTTCTTGTAAGGTGAGCTAGTGTTTGTTTCCAGTCAAAAATGGAGTTGAATCCCATGCAGTTTCTGGTCCTATGAGCAAGAGTTGTTTTCTGATAAGAAGAGTCACTATTGTGCTCCTATTGCCATACACAGTGCAAATAGCACTCGCGTCTGTTCCCAGCTAGTACAGTGTATTGGACTGAAAAGGAGCTACCGTTCTTGTCAGTTTCCTAAGCAGAGTTGAACTAGATATGGCCCGTGTGTAGGAAGCACAGTACTTTTTTTCTGAGCAAGCTCACTGTTCGGACCCCATAGGAAACACAGTAGATTAGAAGAGTGCTCTTTTCTCAAAAGCAGAGTGTGTTTCTTGTACGGCAAGCTAGAGTTTGTTTCCCATTCCTAAATATAGGTGAGTTTCTTGTCCTACGAGCAAGAGTTGTTTTCTGGTAAGAAGAGTCACTATTGCGCTCCCATTGTGGTACTAGGGCAAATAGCACTGGCATCTGTTCCCAGCATGTACAGTGTATTGGACTGAAGAGGATCTACTGTTCTTTTGTTCTGAGCTAGCTCACTGTTCTGGCCCTATAGGAAACAAAGTAGAGTAGGAGAGTGATGTTTTCGAAAAACCAGAGTGTGTTTATTGTAAGGCGAACTAGCGTTTTTTTCCCAGTCCTAAATGGAGTTGAATCACATGCATTTTTTGGTCCTACGAGCAAGAGTTGTTTTCTCGTAAGGAAAGTCTCTATTGCGCTCCCATTGCCATACACAGTGCAAATAGCACTCGTGTCTGTTCCCAGCAAGTACAGTGTATTTTACTGAAGCGGAGCTACTGTTCTTGTCAGTTTCCTAAGCAGAGTTGAACTAGATATGGCCCCTGTGTGTAGGAAGCACAGTTCTTTTGTTCTGAGAATGCTCGCTGTTCTTGCCCTATAGGAAACAAAGTAGAGTAGAAGAGTGATGTTTTCGAAAAACCAGAGTGTGTTTCTTGTAAGGCGAGCCAACGTTTGTTTCCCAGTCCTAAATGGAGTTGAATCACGTGCAGTTTCTTGTCCTACGAGCAAGAGTAGTTTTCTGTTAAGAAGAGTCCCTATTGCGCTCCCATTATCATACACAGGGCAAATAGCACTGGCGTCTGTTCCCAGCATGTACAGTGTATTGGACTGAAGAGGAGCTACTGTTCATGTCAGTTTCCTAAGCAGAGTTGAACTAGATATGGCCCGTGTGTGTAGGAAGCACAGTTCTTTGTTCTGAGAATGCTCACTGTTCGGGCACCATAGGAAACACAGTAGAGTAGAAGAGTGCTCTTTTCTCAAAAGCAGAGTGTGTTTCTTGTAAGGCGAGCTAGCGTTTGTTTCCCAGTCCTAAATGGAGTTGAATCACATGCAGTTTCTTGTCCTACGAGCAAGAGTTGTTTTCTGGTAAGAAGAGTCACTATTGCGCTCCCATTGTGGTACTAGGGCAAATAGCACTGGCATCTGTTCCCAGCATGTACAGTGTATTGGACTGAAGAGGATCTACTGTTCTTGTCAGTTTCCTAAGCAGAATTGAACTAGATATGGCCGTGTGTGTAGGAAGCACAGTTCTTTTGTTCTGAGCAAGCTCACTGTTCTGGCCCTATAGGAAACAAAGTAGAGTAGAAGAGTGATGTTTTCGAAAAACCAGAGTGTGTTTCTTGTAAGGCGAGCCAGCGTTTGTTTCCCAGTCCTAAATGGAGTTGAATCACATGCAGTTTCTGGACCTATGAGCATGAATTGTTTTCTGGTAAGAAGAGTCACTATTGCGCCCCCTTTGTCATACACAGGGCAATTTGCACTGGCGTCTGTTCCCAGCATGTACAGTGTATTGGACTGAAGAGGATCTACTGTTCTTGTCAGTTTCCTAAGTAGAATTGAACTAGATATGGCCGTGTGCGTAGGAAGCACAGTTCTTTTGTTCTGAGCAAGCTCACTGTTCTGGCCCTATAAGAAACAAAGTAGAGTAGAAGAGTGATGGTTTCGAAAAAGCAGAGTGTCTTTCTTGTAAGAAGAGCTAGCGTTTGTTTCCCAGTCCTAAATGGAGTTGAATCACATGCAGTTTCTGGTCCTACGAGCAAGAGTTGTTTTCTGGTAAGGAAAGTCACTATTGCGATCCCATTGCCATACACAGTGCAAATAGCACTCGCGTCTGCTCCCAGCAAGTGCAGTGTATTGGACTGAAGAAGAGCTACTGTTCTTGTCAGTTTCCTAAGCAGAGTTGAACTAGATATGGCCCATGTGTGTAGGAAACACAGTTCTTTTTTTCTGAGCAAGCTCACTGTACGGACCCCATAAGAAACACAATAGAGTAGAAGACTGCTCTTTTCTCAAAAGCAGAGTGTGTTTCTTGTAAGGCGAGCTAGCATTTGTTTCCCAATCCTAAATGGAGATGAATCACATGCAGTTTCTTGTCCTACGAGTAAGAGATGTTTTCTGGTGAGAAGAGTCACTATTGCGCTACCATTGTCATACACAGGGCAAATAGCACTGGCGTCTGTTCCCAGCATGTACAGTGTATTGGACTGAAGAGCATCTACTGTTCTTGTCAGTTTCCTAAGCAGAGATGAACTAGATATGGCCCGTGTGTGCTAGGAAGCACAGTTCTTAGGTTCTGAGAATGCTCACTGTTCTGGCCTTATAGGAAAGACATTAGAGTAGAAGAGTGCTCCTTTCTCAAAAGCAGAGTGTGTTTCTTGTAAGTCAAGCTAGCGTTTGTTTCCCAGTTCTAAATGGAGTTGAATCACATGCAGTTTCTGTTCCTATGAGCAAGAATTGTTTTCTGGGAAGAAGAGTCACTATTGTGCTCCGATTGCCATACACAGTGCAAATAGCACTCGCGTCTGTTCCCAGCAAGTACAGTGTATTGTACTGAAGAGGAGCTACTGTTCCTGTCAGTTTCCTAAGCAGAGTTGAACTAATTATGGCCCCTGTGTGTAGGAACCACAGTTCTTTTGTTCTGAGCAAGCTCACTGTTCGGACACCATAGGAAACACAGTAGAGTAGAAGAGTGCTCTTTTCTCAAAAGCAGAGTGTGTTTCTTGTAAGGTGAGCTAGCGTTTGTTTCCCAATCCTAAATGGAGATGAATCACATGCAGTTTCTTGTCCTACGAGCAAGAGTTGTTTTCTGGTAAGAAGAGTCACTATTGTGCTCCCATTGTGATACATAGGGCAAATAGCACTGGCATCTGTTCCCAGCATGTACAGTGTATTGGACTGAGGTGGATCTACTGTTCTTGTCAGTTTCCTAAGCAGACTTGAACTAGATATGGCCCGTGTGTATAGGAAGCACAGTTCTATTGTTCTGAGAATGCTCACTGTTCTGGCCCTATGGGAAACACAGTAGAGTAGAAGAGTGCTCTTTTCTAAAAAGCAGAGTGTGTTTCTTATAAGGCCAGCTAGCGTTTGTTTCCCAGTCCTAAATAGAGTTGAATCACATGCAGTTTCTGGACCTATGAGCATGAATTGTTTTCTGGTAAGAAGAGTCACTATTGCGCCCCCTTGGTCATACACAGGGCAATTAGCACTGGCGTCTGTTCCCAGCATGTACAGTGTATTGGACTGAAGAGGATCTACTGTTCTTGTCAGTTTCCTAAGTAGAATTGAACTAGATATGGCCGTGTGCGTAGGAAGCACAGTTCTTTTGTTCTGAGCAAGCTCACTGTTCTGGCCCTATAAGAAACAAAGTAGAGTAGAAGAGTGATGGTTTCGAAAAAGCAGAGTGTCTTTCTTGTAAGAAGAGCTACCGTTTGTTTCCCAGTCCTAAATGGAGTTGAATCACATGCAATTTCTGGTCCTATGAGCAAGAGTTGTTTTCTGGTAAGGAAAGTCACTATTGCGATCCCATTGCCATACACAGTGCAAATAGCACTCGCGTCTGCTCCCAGCAAGTGCAGTGTATTGGACTGAAGAAGAGCTACTGTTCTTGTCAGTTTCCTAAGCAGAGTTGAACTAGATATGGCCCATGTGTGTAGGAAACACAGTTCTTTTGTTCTGAGCAAGCTCACTGTACGGACCCCATAAGAAACACAGTAGAGTAGAAGACTGCTCTTTTCTCAAAAGCAGAGTGTGTTTCTTGTAAGGCGAGCTAGCATTTGTTTCCCAATCCTAAATGGAGATGAATCACATGCAGTTTCTTGTCCTACGAGTAAGAGATGTTTTCTGGTGAGAAGAGTCACTATTGCGCTACCATTGTCATACACAGGGCAAATAGCACTGGCGTCTGTTCCCAGCATGTACAGTGTATTGGACTGAAGAGCATCTACTGTTCTTGTCAGTTTCCTAAGCAGAGTTGAACTAGATATGGCCCGTGTGTGCTAGGAAGCACAGTTCTTAGGTTCTGAGAATGCTCACTGTTCTGGCCTTATAGGAAAGACATTAGAGTAGAAGAGTGCTCCTTTCTCAAAAGCAGAGTGTGTTTCTTGTAAGTCAAGCTAGCGTTTGTTTCCCAGTTCTAAATGGAGTTGAATCACATGCAGTTTCTAGTCCTACGAGCAAGAGTTGTTTTCTGGTAAGAAGAGTCACTATTGCGCTCCCATTGTCATAAACTTGGCAAATAGCACTGGCATCTGTGTACAGATGTATTGGACTGAAGAGGATCTGCTGTTCTTGTCAGTTTCCTAAGCATAATTGAGCTAGATATGGCCCGTGTGTGTAGGAAGCACAGTTCTTTTGTTCTGAGCAATCTCACTGTTCGGACCCCATAGGAAACACAGTAGAGTAGAGGAGTGCTCTTTTCTCAAAAGCAGAGTGTGTTTCTTGTATGGTGAGCTAGTGTTTGTTTCCCAATCAGAAATGGAGTTGAATCCCATGCAGTTTCTGTTCCTACGAGCAAGAGGTGTTTTCTGATAAGAAGAGTCACTTTTGCACTCCTATTGCCATACACAGTTCAAATAGCATGCGCGTCTGTTCCCAGCTAGTACAGTGTATTGGACTGAAGAGGAGCTACCGTTCTTGTCAGTTTCCTAATTAGAGTTGAACTAGATATGGCCCGTGTGTGTAGGAAACACAGTTCTTTTGCTCTGAGCAAGCTCACTGTTCAGACCCCATAGGAAACACAGTAGAGTAGAAGAGTGCTCTTTTTTCAAAAGCTGAGTGTGTTTCTTGTAAGGCAAGCTAGCATTTGTTTCCCAGTCCTAAATGGAGTTGAATCACATGCAGTTTTTGGTCCTACGAGCAAGAGTTGTTTTCTGGTAAGGAAAGTCACTATTGCACTCCCATTGCCATACACAGTGCAAATAGCACTCGCGTCTGTTCCCAGCATGTACAGTGTATTGGACTGAAGCGGAGCTACTGTTCTTGTCAGTTTCCTAAGCAGAGTTGAACTAGATATGGCCCGTGTGTATAGGAAGCACAGTTCTATTGTTCTGAGAATGCTCACTGTTCTGGCCCTATGGGAAACACAGTAGTGTAGAAGAGTGCTCTTTTCTAAAAAGCAGAGTGTGTTTCTTGTAAGGCGAGCTAGCGTTTGTTTCCCAGTCCTAAATGGAGTTGAATCACATGCAGTTTCTGGACCTATGAGCATGAATTGTTTTCTGGTAAGAAGAGTCACTATTGCGCTCCCATTGTCATACACAGTGCAATTAGCACTGGCGTCTGTTCCCAGCATGTACAGTGTATTGGACTGAAGAGGATCTACTGTTCTTGTCAGTTTCCTAAGTAGAATTGAACTAGATATGGCCGTGTGCGTAGGAAGCACAGTTCTTTTGTTCTGAGCAAGCTCACTGTTCTGGCCCTATAAGAAACAAAGTAGAGTAGAAGAGTGATGTTTTCGAAAAAGCAGAGTGTCTTTCTTGTAAGAAGAGCTAGCGTTTGTTTCCCAGTCCTAAATGGAGTTGAATCACATGCAGTTTCTGGTCCTACGAGCAAGAGTTGTTTTCTGGTAAGGAAAGTCACTATTGCGATCCCATTGCCATAAACAGTGCAAATAGCACTCGCGTCTGTTCCCAGCAATTACAGTGTATTGGACTAAAGGGGAGCTACTGTTCTTGTCAGTTTCCTAAGCAGAGTTGAACTAGATATGGCCCGTGTGTGTAGGAAGCACAGTTCTTTTGTTCTGAGCAAGCTCACTGTTCGGATACCATAGGAAACACAGTAGAGTAGAAGAGTGCTCTTTTCTCAAAAGCAGAGTGTGTGTCTTGTAAGGTGAGCCAGCGTTTGTTTCCCAATCCTAAATGGAGATGAATCACATGCAGATTCTCGTCCTACGAGCAAGAGTTGTTTTCTGGTAAGAAGAGTCACTATTGCGCTCCCATTGTCATACACAGGGCAATTAGCACTGGCGTCTGTTCCCAGCATGTACAGTGTATTGGACTGAAGAGGATCTACTGTTCTTGTCAGTTTCCTAAGCAGAATTGAACTAGATATGGCCGTGTGTAGGAAGCACAGTTTTTTGTTCTGAGCAAGCTCACTGTTCTGGCCCTATAGGAAACAAAGTAGAGTAGAAGAGTGATGGTTTTGAAAAAGCAGAGTGTTTTTCTTGTAAGACGAGCTAGCGTTTTTTTCCCAGTCCTAAATGGAGTTGAATCACATGCAGTTTCTGGTCCTACGAGCAAGAGTTGTTTTCTGGTAAGGAAAGTCACTATTGCGCTCCCATTGCCATACACAGTGCAAATAGCACTCGCGTCTGTTCCCAGCAAGTGCAGTGTATTGGACTGAAGAAGAGCTACTGTTCTTGTCAGTTTCCTAAGCAGAGTTGAACTAGATATGGCCCATGTGTGTAGGAAACACAGTTCTTTTGTTCTGAGCAAGCTCTCTGTACGGACCTCATAAGAAACACAGTAGAGTAGAAGACTGCTCTTTTCTCAAAAGCAGAGTGTGTTTCTTGTAAGGCGAGCTAGCGTTTGTTTCCCAATCCTAAATGGAGATGAATCACATGCAGTTTCTGGACCTATGAGCATGAATTGTTTTCTGGTAAGAAGAGTCACTATTGTGCTCCCATTGTCATACACAGGGCAATTAGCACTGGCGTCTGTTCCCAGCATGTAGAGTGTATTGGACTGAAGAGGATCTACTGTTCTTGTCAGTTTCCTAAGTAGAATTGAATTAGATATGGCCGTGTGCGTAGGAAGCACAGTTCTTTTGTTCTGAGCAAGCTCACTGTTCTGGCCCTATAAGAAACAAAGTAGAGTAGAAGAGTGATGGTTTCGAAAAAGCAGAGTATCTCTCTTATAAGACGAGCTAGCGTTGTTTCCCAGTCCTAAATGGAGTTGAATCACATGCAGTTTCTGGTCCTACGAGCAAGAGTTGTTTTCTGGTAAGGAAAGTCACTATTGCGATCTCATTGCCATACACAGTGCAAATAGCACTCGCGTCTGCTCCCAGCAAGTGCAGTGTATTGGACTGAAGAAGAGCTACTGGTTCTTGTCAGTTTCCTAAGCAGAGTTGAACTACATATGGGCCCGTGTGTGTAGGAAGCACAGTTCTTTTGTTCTGAGATTGCTCATTATTCTGGCCTTATAGGAAAGACATTAGAGTAGAAGAGTGCTCCTTTCTCAAAAGCAGAGTGTGTTTCTTGTAAGTCAAGCTAGCGTTTGTTTCCAAGTCCTAAATGGGAGTTGAATCACATGCAGTTTCTGGTCCTACGAGCAAGAATGTTATCTGGTAAGAAAAGTCACTATTGCGATTCCATTGTCATAAACGGGGCAAATAGCACTGGCATCTGTTCCCACCAAGTACAGTGTATTGGAATGAAGATGATCTGCTGTTTCTTGTCAGTTTCCTAAGCATAATTGAACTAGATATGGCCCGTGTGTGTAGGAAGCACAGTTCATTTGTTCTGAGCAAGCTCACTGTTCGGAACCATAGGAAACACAGTAGAGTAGAGGAGTGCTCCTTTCTAAAAGCAGAGTGTTTTTCTTGTAAGGCAGCTAGCATTTGTTTCCCAGTCCTAAATGGAGTTGAATCACATCTGTTTTTGGTCCTACGAGCAAGATTTGTTTCTGGTAATAAAGTCACTGTTGCGCTCCCATTGCCATACACAGTATAAATAGCACTCGCATCTGTTCCCAGCAAGTACAGTGTACTGGACTGTAAGCGGAGCTACTGTTCTTGTCAGTTTCCTAAGCAGAGTTGAACTAGATATGGCCCGTGTGTGTAGGAAGCACAGTTCTTTTGTTCTGAGCAAGCTCATTGTTCGGACCCCTTATGAACCACAGTAGAATAGAAGACTGCTCTTTTCTCAAAAGCAGAGTGTGTTTCTTGTAAGGCGAGCTAGCGTTGTTTCCCAGTCCTAAATGGATTTGAATCACATGCAGTTTTTGGTTCTACGAGCAAGAGTTGTTTTCTGGAAAGGAAAGTCACTATTGTGCTCCCATTTACATACACAGTGCAAATAGCACTCGCATCTGTTCCAGCAAGTACAGTGTATTGGACTGAAGCGGAGCTACTGTTCTTGTCAGTTTCCTAAGCAGAGTTGAACTAGATATGGCCCCTGTGTGTAGGAAGCGCAGTTCTTTTGTTCTGAGCAAGCTCACTGTTCGGACCCCATAGGAAACACAGTAGAGTAGAAGAGTGCTGTTTTCTCAAAGGCAGTGTGTGTTTCTTGTAAGGCGAGCTAGCGTTTGTTCCCAGTTCTAAATGGAGTTGAATCACATGCAGTTTCTGTTCCTATGAGCAAGAATTGTTTTCTGGGAAGAAGAGTCACTATTGTGCTCCCATTGCCATACACAATGCAAATAGCACTCGCATCTGTTCCAGCAAGTACAGTGTATTGGACTGAAGAGGAGCTACTGTTCATGTCAGTTTCACTAAGCAGAGTTGAACTAATTATGGCCCCTGTGTGTAGGAAGCACAGTTCTTTTGTTCTGAGCAATCTCACTGTTCGGACCCCATAGGAAACACAGTAGAGTAGAGGAGTGCTCTTTTCTCAAAAGCAGAGTGTGTTTCTTGTATGGTGAGCTTAGTGTTTGTTTCCCAATCAGAAATGGAGTTGAATCCCATTGCAGTTTCTGTTCCTACGAGCAAGAGGTGTTTTCTGATAAGAAGAGTCACTTTTGCACTCCTATTGCCATACACAGTTCAAATAGCATGCGCGTCCTGTTCCCAGCTAGTACAGTGTATTGGACTGAAGAGGGAGCTACCGTTCTTGTCAGTTTCCTAATTAGAGTTGAACTAGATATGGCCCGTGTGTGTAGGAAACACAGTTCTTTTGCTCTGAGCAAGCTCACTGTTCAGACCCCATAGGAAACACAGTAGAGTAGAAGAGTGCTCTTTTTTCAAAAGCTGAGTGTGTTTCTTGTAAGGCAAGCTAGCATTTGTTTCCCAGTCCTAAATGGAGTTGAATCACATGCAGTTTTTGGTCCTACGAGCAAGAGTTGTTTTCTGGTAAGGAAAGTCACTATTGCACTCCCATTGCCATACACAGTGCAAATAGCACTCGCGTCTGTTCCCAGCATGTACAGTGTATTGGACTGAAGCGGAGCTACTGTTCTTGTCAGTTTCCTAAGCAGAGTTGAACTAGATATGGCCCGTGTGTATAGAAGCACAGTTCTATTGTTCTGAGAATGCTCACTGTTCTGGCCCTATGGGAAACACAGTAGTGTAGAAGAGTGCTCTTTTCTAAAAAGCAGAGTGTGTTTCTTGTAAGGCGAGCTAGCGTTTGTTTCCCCAGTCCTAAATGGAGTGAATCACATGCAGTTTCTGGACCTATGAGCATGAATTGTTTTCTGGTAAGAAGAGTCACTATTGCGCTCCCATTGTCATACACAGTGCAATTAGCACTGGCGTCTGTTCCCAGCATGTACAGTGTATTGGACTGAAGAGGATCTACTGTTCTTGTCAGTTTCCTAAGTAGAATTGAACTAGATATGGCCGTGTGCGTAGGAAGCACAGTTCTTTTGTTCTGAGCAAGCTCACTGTTCTGGCCCTATAAGAAACAAAGTAGAGTAGAAGAGTGATGTTTTCGAAAAAGCAGAGTGTCTTTCTTGTAAGAAGAGCTAGCGTTTGTTTCCCAGTCCTAAATGGAGTTGAATCACATGCAGTTTCTGGTCCTACGAGCAAGAGTTGTTTTCTGGTAAGGAAAGTCACTATTGCGATCCCATTGCCATAAACAGTGCAAATAGCACTCGCGTCTGTTCCCAGCAATTACAGTGTATTGGACTAAAGGGGAGCTACTGTTCTTGTCAGTTTCCTAAGCAGAGTTGAACTAGATATGGCCCGTGTGTGTAGGAAGCACAGTTCTTTTGTTCTGAGCAAGCTCACTGTTCGGATACCATAGGAAACACAGTAGAGTAGAAGAGTGCTCTTTTCTCAAAAGCAGAGTGTGTGTCTTGTAAGGTGAGCCAGCGTTTGTTTCCCAATCCTAAATGGAGATGAATCACATGCAGATTCTCGTCCTACGAGCAAGAGTTGTTTTCTGGTAAGAAGAGTCACTATTGCGCTCCCATTGTCATACACAGGGCAATTAGCACTGGCGTCTGTTCCCAGCATGTACAGTGTATTGGACTGAAGAGGATCTACTGTTCTTGTCAGTTTCCTAAGCAGAATTGAACTAGATATGGCCGTGTGTAGGAAGCACAGTTTTTTGTTCTGAGCAAGCTCACTGTTCTGGCCCTATAGGAAACAAGTAGAGTAGAAGAGTGATGGTTTTGAAAAAGCAGAGTGTTTTTCTTGTAAGACCGAGCTAGCGTTTTTTCCCAGTCCTAAATGGAGTTGAATCACATGCAGTTTCTGGTCCTACGAGCAAGAGTTGTTTTCTGGTAAGGAAAGTCACTATTGCGCTCCCATGCCATACACAGTGCAAATAGCACTCGCGTCTGTTCCCAGCAAGTGCAGTGTATTGGACTGAAGAAGAGCTACTGTTCTTGTCAGTTTCCTAAGCAGAGTTGAACTAGATATGGCCCATGTGTGTAGGAAACACAGTTCTTTTGTTCTGAGCAAGCTCTCTGTACGGACCTCATAAGAAACACAGTAGAGTAGAAGACTGCTCTTTTCTCAAAGCAGAGTGTGTTTCTTGTAAGGCGAGCTAGCGTTTGTTTCCCAATCCTAAATGGAGATGAATCACATGCAGTTTCTGGACCTATGAGCATGAATTGTTTTCTGGTAAGAAGAGTCACTATTGTGCTCCCATTGTCATACACAGGGCAATTAGCACTGGCGTCTGTTCCCAGCATGTAGAGTGTATTGGACTGAAGAGGATCTACTGTTCTTGTCAGTTTCCTAAGTAGAATTGAATTAGATATGGCCGTGTGCGTAGGAAGCACAGTTCTTTTGTTCTGAGCAAGCTCACTGTTCTGGCCCTATAAGAAACAAAGTAGAGTAGAAGAGTGATGGTTTCGAAAAAGCAGAGTATCTCTCTTATAAGACGAGCTAGCGTTGTTTCCCAGTCCTAAATGGAGTTGAATCACATGCAGTTTCTGGTCCTACGAGCAAGAGTTGTTTTCTGGTAAGGAAAGTCACTATTGCGATCTCATTGCCATACACAGTGCAAATAGCACTCGCGTCTGCTCCCAGCAAGTGCAGTGTATTGGACTGAAGAAGAGCTACTGTTCTTGTCAGTTTCCTAAGCAGAGTTGAACTACATATGGCCCGTGTGTGTAGGAAGCACAGTTCTTTTGTTCTGAGATTGCTCATTATTCTGGCCTTATAGGAAAGACATTAGAGTAGAAGAGTGCTCCTTTCTCAAAAGCAGAGTGTGTTTCTTGTAAGTCAAGCTAGCGTTTGTTTCCAAGTCCTAAATGGAGTTGAATCACATGCAGTTTCTGGTCCTACGAGCAAGAATTGTTATCTGGTAAGAAAAGTCACTATTGCGATTCCATTGTCATAAACGGGGCAAATAGCACTGGCATCTGTTCCCACCAAGTACAGTGTATTGGAATGAAGATGATCTGCTGTTCTTGTCAGTTTCCTAAGCATAATTGAACTAGATATGGCCCGTGTGTGTAGGAAGCACAGTTCTCATTTGTTCTGAGCAAGCTCACTGTTCGGAACCATAGGAAACACAGTAGAGTAGAGGAGTGCTCCTTTCTCAAAAGCAGAGTGTTTTTCTTGTAAGGCAAGCTAGCATTTGTTTCCCAGTCCTAAATGGAGTTGAATCACATCCTGTTTTTGGTCCTACGAGCAAGATTTGTTTTCTGGTAATAAAGTCACTGTTGCGCTCCCATTGCCATACACAGTATAAATAGCACTCGCATCTGTTCCCAGCAAGTACAGTGTACTGGACTGAAGCGGAGCTACTGTTCTTGTCAGTTTCCTAAGCAGAGTTGAACTAGATATGGCCCGTGTGTGTAGGAAGCACAGTTCTTTTGTTCTGAGCAAGCTCATTGTTCGGACCCCTTATGAACCACAGTAGAATAGAAGACTGCTCTTTTCTCAAAAGCAGAGTGTGTTTCTTGTAAGGCGAGCTAGCGTTTGTTTCCCAGTCCTAAATGGATTTGAATCACATGCAGTTTTTGGTTCTACGAGCAAGAGTTGTTTTCTGGAAAGGAAAGTCACTATTGTGCTCCCATTTACATACACAGTGCAAATAGCACTCGCATCTGTTCCCAGCAAGTACAGTGTATTGGACTGAAGCGGAGCTACTGTTCTTGTCAGTTTCCTAAGCAGAGTTGAACTAGATATGGCCCCTGTGTGTAGGAAGCGCAGTTCTTTTGTTCTGAGCAAGCTCACTGTTCGGACCCCATAGGAAACACAGTAGAGTAGAAGAGTGCTGTTTTCTCAAAAGCAGTGTGTGTTTCTTGTAAGGCGAGCTAGCGTTTGTTTCCCAGTTCTAAATGGAGTTGAATCACATGCAGTTTCTGTTCCTATGAGCAAGAATTGTTTTCTGGGAAGAAGAGTCACTATTGTGCTCCCATTGCCATACACAATGCAAATAGCACTCGCATCTGTTCCCAGCAAGTACAGTGTATTGGACTGAAGAGGAGCTACTGTTCATGTCAGTTTCCTAAGCAGAGTTGAACTAATTATGGCCCCTGTGTGTAGGAAGCACAGTTCTTTTGTTCCGAGCAAGCTCACTGTTCGGACACCATAGGAAACACAGTAGAGTAGAAGAGTGCACTTTTCTCAAAAGCAGAGTGTGTTTCTTGTAAGGTGAGCTAGCGTTTGTTTCCCAATCCTAAATGGAGAAGAATCACATGCAGTTTCTTGTCCTATGAGCAAGAGTTGTTTTCTGGTAAGAAGAGTCACTATTGCGCTCCCATTGTGATACATAGGGCAAATAGCACTGGCGTCTGTTCCCAGCATGTACAGTGTATTGGACTGAGGAGGATCTACTGTTCTTGTCAGTTTCCTAAGTAGACTTGAACTAGATATGGCCCGTGTGTATAGGAAGCACAGTTCTATTGTCTGAGAATGCTCACTGTTCTGGCCCTATGGGAAACACAGTAGAGTAGAAGAGTGCTCTTTTCTCAAAAGCAGAGTGTGTTTCTTGTAAGGCGAGCTAGCGTTTGTTTCCCAGTCCTAAATGGAGTTGAATCACATGCAGTTTCTGGACCTATGAGCATGAATTGTTTTCTGGTAAGAAGAGTCACTACTGCGCTCCCCTTGTCATACACAGGGCAAATAGCACTGGCTTCTGTTCCCAGCATGTACAGTGTATTGGACTGAAGAGGATCTACTGTTCTTGTCAGTTTTCTAAGCAGAGTTGAACTAGATATGGACCGTGTGTGTAGGAAGCACAGTTCTTTTGTTCTGCGAATGCTCACTGTTTGGCCTTATAGGAAACACATTAGAGTAGAAGACTGCTCTTTTCTCAAAAGCAGAATGTGTTTCTTGTAAGTCGAGCTAGCGTTTGTTTCCCAGTCCTAAATGGAGTTGAATCCCATGCAGTTTCTGGTGCTACCAGCAAGAGTTCTTTTCTGGTAAGAAGAGTCACTATTGTGCTCCCATTGTCATACACAAGGCAAATACCACTGGCGTTTAATCCCAGCAAGTACAGTGTATTGGACTGAAGAGGATCTACCTTTCTTGTCAGTTTCCTAAGCAGAGTTGAACTAGATATGGCCCGTGTGTGCTAGGAAGCACAGTTCTTTTGTTCTGAGAATGCTCACTGTTCTGGCCTTATGGGAAAGACATTAGAGTAGAAGAGTGCTCCTTTGTCAAAAGCAGAGTGTGTTTCTTGTAAGTCAAGCTAGCGTTTGTTTCCCAGTTCTAAATGGAGTTGAATCACATGCAGTTTCTGGTCCTACGAGCAAGAGTTGTTTTCTGGAAAGAAGAGTCACTATTGCGCTCCCATTGTCATAAACGGGGCAAATAGCACTGGCATCTGTGTACAGATGTATTGGACTGAAGAGGATCTGCTGTTCTTATCAGTTTCCTAAGCATAATTGAACTAGATATGGCCCGTGTGTGTAGGAAGCAGGGTTCTTTTGTTCTGAGCAAGCTCACTGTTCGGACCCCATAGGAAACACAGTAGAGTAGAGGAGTGCTCTTTTCTCAAAAGCAGAGTGTGTTTCTTGTAAGGTGAGCTATTGTTTGTTTCCCAATCAGAAATGGAGTTGAATCCCATGCAGTTTCTGGTCCTACGAGCAAGAGGTGTTTTCTGACAAGAAGAGTCACTATTGCACTCCTATTGCCATACACAGTGCAAATAGCACGCGCGTCTGTTCCCAGCTAGTACAGTGTATTGGCCTGAAGAGGAGCTACCGTTCTTGTCAGTTTCCTAATTAGAGTTGAACTAGATATGGCC